>NC_085868.1:48089691-48244691 GCF_034702125.1 Engraulis encrasicolus | reverse complement strand
CCTTTTTTGCTCAGTACTGTATGACATGATCAACTCATCACAGCCATGCGTAGTACATTGCCACTTCTTCAGTCTCCTCAAGAACTAGCACAGGACACTGAGTCATGGCAGCAAAGCTATAATAACAGACAGAAACAAAACACTCTTGATCCTACTGGCGAATATCACATACCTCTCCCATTTTTGACACAGGTGCTGAGAGAAAAAAACACATCTGACTGGCTGGATCAGGTGAATAATCACCTGAAACTTCCGCTGTGGTCTTGTCAAAGTTACCACACAGTCTCCTGAAACCTCAGGGACACTTAGTCATAGTAGCCTATCTGGTTTCCTGAAAGGTGCACTGTGTAATATTTTTAGTTGTTTCTTTCCCGAATTCATGCATCCCATTCCACCATTATCAAATTCTAAGTATAGATTATGACTGGGAAAATGGCGCTTTTCATAGCCTACATGAAAAGGAGGATCTTCTCCATGGTCTTCCATTTTGAATTTCCAGAAATAGGTATTTTTTAGCTGCAAAACTTACTGCACTTTGATCATAGTTGCAATACCTGCTCTTGCCACATCTTACACAGTGCATCCATGAATAATTGCTCTAAGCTGCAATTGTGTTCATAAAGGTTAGTCCAACCTCAATAGTTATGCGGCTATTTTATCCCATCACTCTCAGGCATTGGTTCCCAAGCCTTTTTTTTTGGTTGGGGACCCCATTTGTACATATTGCTCCTACATTTTTATCCCGCAATATACAGATTTCAAGTGGACATAAACAAACATAAACATCACACCATGATGGCTGCACAGTTGAATAGGACATTGTGTGACTGCAAACTTGTTTACGGCTTAGATGTCTGTGAATAGGATGTGTTACTTGTGCAGTGATTGATTTTCGCTATTAAAATGAGAGATATTTGTGAAAGCTTAAGATGGTGTGCGGTATTTTAATCAGGATATGAATTACGTTGTCATTATACGGCTATTATGTTATGCTAGTTTGTAATAATTATCAGAATATTTTTTTCACCACTAGACATTTCACATAACGCTCATTTGAGTTTTGGGGTACCGACCCCAAGGTTGAGAACATAAAACTGTTCTATGGCATGGTGACCTCAAAGCAGCTATGTGTACAATACTAGTGTCACTTCGCTGCCCATGACAAGTCTTCATCATTCCCGAGAACTGGCTCAAGACTCTGAGTCATGGCATCCGTTCTCCTTAAAATAATGGACATGTTGGCATGGGTTTTGAAAGCAGGGTGTGTCCTATTCGACTCAACTGCCGCAGTACTGCAATTTGCCTCTCTCTTTCTCTTTCTCTTTCTCTCTCTCTCTCTCTCTCTCTCTCTCTCTCTCTCTCTCTCTCTCTCTCTCTCTCTCTCTCTAATGAGACGGTAACAAACAACATGAACCATAATCACTAATTAACACTAGAAAATAGGTCACTATATTAAAGCAGGTCAATATTAAATTACAGAACTTGCATATTTTTCTTGGCTTGTGCTTTTTGATGGGTATAATTTATCTGTATTTCTGCCATGTCAACAAAAAATCATAGCACTTTGTTGTAAAGACTTCAGCACAAATTCATATTCAGTAGATATAAAAATTCAATGACGTCAGCTCGGAGTTCATTCTTAGTCAAGGTGATGTCATTGTTGAGGCAACAGTGTTGGTGGGATGGAGAAGGAAATAGACTCACCTCAGTTATGTTTTAGAGAATGCATCATCATCATCACCATCTTTGTCACTCTCCATGTCTAAAGGGAGATCCCATCTATGACTCCAGATTTCATACAAATGCATACGCTACACAGTTTGTTGACAAAACTCAAGAATTCCCAAACAAGATTGCTGTGTGTGTGTGTGTGTGTGTGTGTGTGTGTGTGTGTGTGTGTGTGTGTGTGTGTGTGTGTGTGTGTGTGTGTGTGTGTGTGTGTGTGTGTGTGTGTGTGTGTGTGTGTTGAACGGTGCATTTTATAGGGCTACTACCTTTTTATAATAGAAATTATAATCAGTAGCCTGCCATCGTTGTATCTTGTTTGGGAATTTAGATTTAGATTTAGATTTAGATTTTCTGTCTTTTAGCTTTGCCAATGGATAGAAAATATCAGGACAAATCCACAGCTAAGAGCCTCTGAGCTAACAGAAAACAATTGCTGCTAATGTTTCGTTCGTGAGGTAATGTGTTGTTTGTGAGCACCCTTGACATGTTGTGAAAACACAGTGCCAAGGTTATCCAGCTGAAGTTTACAACAGACCTGTCCACCCAACCTCACAGAAGAATGCAGACCTGTTCCTGCACTGAAAAGTACTCTGAATGTCACCTTTTCATGTTATGTTTTTTTTTTCAATCTTCTATCAACGTTACCCAAAATTATTACCGTTTTTTTTCTGTGTGTGTGGCAAACATTTTGTTGGTAGCTATTAATAGTTTCAGGCTGATTATCATTATGCTTACATGGATGGTAAAAAATAAACTATGAGCTTTGAATGCATGTTTTACATGTCTTTCCTATTGAGCCACAGGGATTTTAAGGGTTAATGCGCTGGCATGTTAAGGACAAAGTGTCCATTTTAAAGTTGACCGCAGCTTTGCGGAAGTCAGAATATTGTATTGTATCCCTTCACATACACTGATTGGCACAAGTTTATCAGGTCATGGTTGTTTTTGGACAGTGTGGTAGGCCCTTCCATAACAGACTCATTAGTATAACCTTGTGGCGACACATGATACTGCAGAGGGTTTATGTAAAGCCCCTACATTCTCCCAGGTCTTAAAGATGCAGTGTCTCCACTTATGAAATACTTATTTTGACTATGTAAAAAGTAAACCACTACGCTGCAACTTCACCACTTGTCTGAAAGGTAGGCCTACACTGTGCAGGAAATACTCAAAAAAGACACTGCAACTATGCTGCTCATTGAAACTGGGCTGCCTATTGCCAAATTTGATCCTTACATGAAAGTTTACTAAGTAATAAACTAATATTTTCTAGTATGGCCCAAGTGCAGTCATTTTTGCAGCTAAAAATGTCTGTTTCTTGACATTCAAAATGGCGGACCATGGAGAAGCATGAAAAGTGAAAAGTGCATGAAAAGTGCGATTTTCCCAGTCATAATGAATACTTAGAATTTGATGGTGGTGGTAAGTATTCATGAAAAATGCAACATTAGAGAATGGGTAGCATGAGTTCTGGAAATAAACAACTAAAAATCTTACACAGTGCACCTTAAAGTACATTTGGGAAAGGCTATAGGAGATTTTTATTGGATAACTCAAAAGTTCAAATGGATGTAGTGGATTGCCTGACAGACCTGTTAAAACAGTTGAGTAGAGTAAACCGATTGTGGTGGCCTGGTGCGTTATTGATGCATCATTCATATGGAAATAAAAAATGATCCAATTGTGTGGATATATTATATTAAAAGTGATGTCTACCGCAGCCTTCATTTTCTGTCTAATACTTATATTGGCTGCTTCTTGCCTCATTTGACCAGGACAGATATGGTTTTTGATGGTGTGGGAGGCATGCATATTACATTACATAAAAGTAAAGGAAATAGTTGTTTGAAAGCACTCAGAAGCAACTTGCTCCCATTTGACTTTTTTAAAAGACATACATTCATCTTCCACACAAACACACCCAGAGACCCATTTTCATCTGAAATACAAAATAAGTTTATTTTAATCTTATCTTAAATGTACAAACTTGGATGAAAAAAATGCAGCATTTGTGTAACATCCCTAAACAAAGGAAGGGCTGATGAACACAAAGATTAAAGTCGTGCATGGTCACAAAAGAGAATTAAAACAAATGGACACGGTAGAAAAGTATTTACCAAAAGAAAAACAAAATAAACAAAAAAGAGCAAAGGCCTCCAAATTGTACACCAATCCAATCACATAACTGGCAAACCAGACGGTTAAGCAAACTACAGTACACATATATTCATATTAATTACACACACAAAAACAAACATAAAAGAAAAGACTTCCACTCATGACCAAAAGAGCAACTCACAGTATCCATACACTGACAGACTGCACAAATAAAACCACTCAACTTATACATATCTTACTGAGAGGGGTAAACACGGCATGGTTCACACAAAAGATTGATCACCCTCCCAAAATCTTAAGAATGTTTGCTACTTATTTCAGTTTAAAAAAAGGTAGGTAATGATAACTTTAAGGCTTTCTGAGTTTTCTTTTTTTCCCTCGAGTGACTTTGGGTGCCAGGTAAAACCCAAACTTGTTATTTAATTGACCCTTTCAATGAATTGCCAGTGCCGGGAGAGAGATTTGTCCCACAGTTCAGGCTTAAAAAAGTTGGGAGTTGTTCAGTGTCCTGGATGACATTATCTTGTAGTTTATGTATTATTTCAAATGCATATGAGCAAGAGATTTATGTGTTTCTTTTAAAAAGCCACAGAGATGGAAGTCCAATTACATTCAGTGATTTCTCTGTGGTATGTACACTGAGCCAGTGATCAAAAGAGCAGTCCTTCAAAACAAAAAAAGACAACACGGCTGCTCTTTTCCCAAATTGAGGAATAACATGTTCTGTGATGAGTGGTTTCCGGTTTGATCTTACTGTATTCTATCATAATTTTAGACTTTTTGTTTTTTAAAGCTGCTTAATAAAAGAAAAGAATATGTCCTTCGGGACAGAAAAGGAAGCATTTTGATTCACCAAGAGAACTGACGAGGGTTTACTGTGCACTTGTATTGTTGCTGCTGCTGCCAAGATGAGAGCTTCATAAAAAGTAATCCA
This sequence comes from Engraulis encrasicolus, assembly GCF_034702125.1. Taxonomy (NCBI): domain Eukaryota; kingdom Metazoa; phylum Chordata; class Actinopteri; order Clupeiformes; family Engraulidae; genus Engraulis; species Engraulis encrasicolus. The sequence continues at coordinate 48,239,911 of NC_085868.1, read as the reverse complement.
CCAAACGTCATTTTCAACTGCAAAATGGAGTGGCACCAAGTCCACACGATGACACCTCTACTGCAAGGTTAAGGTACAGAAGATCCGACTGTTGACTGAGCTCACAATGTCCCACTGCGCTGGTGAAACAAGACAACCAGCCGTTCTGATCAAAGTTCAATTTGCTTCTTCTACGTTTCAGAGAAGCTACCTCTTTGTGCGTTGCTACAGAGGCTCCTGTTTGTGTGCGTATTGGATGTATGTGTTTGTGTGAAAGTAAAGGGAAAGGGAACATCTACTTTCTACTTTACTGGGGTGATTGATGATGGTGATGGGAGTCTAGGTACAACTGTTCTCGGAAAAGAGTGTGTGTGTGTTTGTGTGTGTGTGTGTGTGTGTGTGTGTGTGTGTGTGTGTGTGTGTTTGTGTGAGAAAGTTCACTTAAGCTGCTACAAAAGTGGTAAGTCAATGTGTGTGGGTGGGTGGGTGTGCGCTACCAGAGACATCTCAGAGAACGAGGAGAAAATCAAACACTATTGAGACACGGGTGAAACTAGTAGTAGTAGTAGTAGTAGTTGTCGGAGATGGTCAGGGATGTGTGTGAGCGTGAGTGTGTGGGAAGGTACAAGGTAGGGTGGTAGGCCACTGAAAAAAGTTGACTCGCACAGCCGTACCCCCAGCTTTCCTTACTTGTCTGCGGGTCCATGTCTGTATGGAGCCCTCATTTGGTCTAAAAGGAAATGAGCAACCAACTGCAGAAACGCAACCGACCATGGAGGAAAAGGTAGGCCTGCGGCAGTGGAGAGATCCACCACATACTCTGCTACGAGGCACGCACTACTGCATCCTGCCTCTGCTTCTTCTGGGTTAGAGAGAGGGAGAGGGAGAGCGAGAGCGAGAGAGAGAAAGAGAGATAAGAGAGAGGAAAGTAAGGGGGAAGAAGGCAGGCAGGCAGGCGGACGGACTGACTGACAGATCAGATGCATGGATGGGAGTGGATGATGGTCAGCTCAGGTCAGGTCAGGTTGACCCAGGCCAGTCCAGGCTAAGAAAGTCAGAAAGTCAGCAGAGTCGTGATGGAATTGGACGATGTTCAGGTCAGGTTGAGCCCCGGCTGGGCTTGAGGCTATCGCGCGCGCTTGCGCGTGACGAAGATGAGCACCCTGCGGATGGCGATGAGGCGGTCCTTCAGGGAGGTCATGGCCAGGATGGTGAGCTGGGCCCGGTTCTCCAGGGGGAGCACCGCCAGCAGCCACCAGCACCACGCGGGCCCACTAGAGTCCGCCTGCGAAGAGCAGAGGAAGAGGAGGGGGAGGGTACAAGACGTCAGTCTTCAGGTCAACACAGATGGGATTCAACATTTACATCACTGGAGTCAGCTTGGAGAGGGCGTTCGAGATGTCAGTCTTCAGGTTAATACACATCGGATTTAACACTTCAGGTTAACACACACATTGGATTTCACAGTTATCGCAAGAAACTTCAAAGGCAGCCTAGGTGGAAGAGACTGTGAGTACAAAAACTCAAATAAACTCAAATCAAATAACTATTTTCCACCACCACTGCACAAGGTGCACTGTGTAAGATGGTGGCCAGAGTAGGTGTAATGCAACTACGCTGCTCATTGAAACTTTGCTTGCTGTCTATTGCCAAATTGTAGCTATTCACGAATATTTACTACATAATGAACTAACATTTACTAGTATAATCAAAGCACAGTAAGTTTTGCAGCTAAAATGCCTACTTCTGGAAATTCAAAATGGCGGACCATGGAGAAGATCCCCCTTTTCTTGTATGAAAAGTGCCATTTTCCCAGTCATAATGAATACTTGTTAAATTGATGGTGGTGGTAAGTATTCATGATCAAAGGTAGCAGTTGTGAATGGGCAGCATGAATTCTGGAAATAAGATGCTAAAAATATTACACACTGCACCTTTAAGACAAATGTGTGCTGTTATTATTGTAAGATTGTATTGTATCGTCTTGTATTGTATTTCTCATTGCACTATGACGCCTAACGCACCTGTGGCTCAGGGTCCTTGACGGGCAGGTGTCCAAAGTGGCTGAGGATTTGGCTCTTCATGTTGTCTTTGAGGGAGGTGAACCAGGCGTTGGCCTGGTCGTACACAGAGTCATGCAGCTTCAGCAGCTCCGCCAGCTCCTCGCCCTCCACCTGCGACAGGCACACGGGAAAACCACAACTTAACACCACGGAAGACGGGGATTGCACACTCACTCACCCAACACACTAAGAGTGTGTCTTAATATGCGACCTTGCCTCCTCCACTTGCGCTTGTCTCCTCGTCCCGCCTCCTGGCCCCTCCTCCGTGGAGAAAACGATATAGTTTCCCAGCTGTCAGCCTAGCCACAACAACTTTTGAGGGTCTGTTTTTCATTCACCATCCCAATTGCAAATGAGAAAAAGACTCTACAATTGAGCTTTTGCAAGATATTGAAATATAATGCTGTTGTCAGTGATGTCATCATGACGAGAAGCAAGTGGAGGAGGCAAGTGGAGGAGGCAAGGTTGCATATTAAGATGCACTCAAGGTTGCACAGTGGCACCTTGGCACCTTTGCTCAGTGGGCAAAGGTGTCGTCCCATAAATAAACACAGTGACAAACTGGAATTGCACACTCACTCCACAAAAGGCAGAGGGTACAATTCAACACAGTGGAGGACTGGTATTGCACCCTTACTCAAAACACAGTTCTTTGGCCTTTTGATTGCCTTTTGATGTTTTACCACATGCACAAAAAAAACCCCAAAATGATGATTTCTGTCTACACACACACACACACACGTGCCAGTTTGATTCAAGTGCCACACTTCCAAAAAACGTGATTAACAGACTACGCGATGACCAGCGGCCAGAAATCATCGTTGGCACGACTGCCAGGTTTCCATTTCGAAATAGCCTGTGAAATGTGGACTAGAGCCCAGCTCCCTGTTGACTAACACACACACACACACACAGACAGAGCGTCCTCTCACCTTCTTGTCCTGGAGGTACTCGATCTTGGCGGTGTGGTAGCCGTCCCTCTGGCCGTGACTGAGCACTTTGAAGCGAGACACCCCCACCGTGTCGACCACCGAGCGGCCGTCCGGGAAGAACTTCACGTCCTTCACCTCAAGCATGCAGCCGTAGTCCGCAAACCTGAAGACAACCATCAAACAAAACAGACACCAAAAAAAAAGGTCAAAGATCCACGCACAGCTTCTAGATGCTGGTAAGCACATACATATGTGTGCGTGTATACATGTCTGCATACGTGCATAAGTATTTCGGTGTGTATGTATGTATGTATGTATGTATGTATGTATGTATGTATGTATGTATGTATGTATGTATGTATGTATGTATGTATGTATGTATGTATGTATGTATGTATGTATGTATGTATGTATGTATGTACAGTCATGGCCAAAAGTATTGGCACCCCTTCAATTCTGATAGAAAATACTCAATTTCTTCCAGAAAATGGTTGCAATCACAAATTCTTTGTTATTAATATCTTCATTTGTTTTTCTTGCAATGAAAAAACACAAAAGAGAATGAAAAAAAGTCAAATGAATGATCATTTTACACAAAACTCCAAAAATGGGCCGGACAAAAGTATTGACACCCTCAGCCTAATACTTGGTAGCACAACCTTTAGACAAAATATCTGCGAACCGCCACTTGCGGTAACCATCAATGAGCTTCCTACAACACTCTGCTGGAATTTTAGACCATCCTTCTTGAGATTTGAAGGGTGCTTTCTCCAAACTGCCACTGTGAGACCCCTCCACAGGTTTTCTATGGGATTAGGGGGTGGACTCCTACATTATGCAGCAAAATATGTTGATAGTCTTTAGACTTCATAATTTCATGCACACGGTCAAGCAGTCCAGTGCCAGAGGCAGCAAAGCAACCTCAAAACATCAGGGAACCTCTGCCATGTTTGACTGTACGGACCGTGTTATTTTCTTTGAAGGCCTCATCTTTTTTTCCTGCATTCATTTGAATGGACAGGAAAACACTGAGGCCTTCAAAGAAAAGAATACGGTCTGTACAGTCGAACATGGCAGAGGTTCCCTGATGTTTTGAGGTTGCTTTGCTGCCTCTGGCACTGGACTGCTTGACCATGTGCATGGAATTATGAAGTCTGAAGATTATCAACACATTTTGCTGCATAATGTAGGAGTCCACCCCCTAATCCCATAGAAAACCTGTGGAGGGGTCTCACAGTGGCAGTTTGGAGAAAGCACCCTTCAAATCTCAAGAAGAATCTCAAGAGTGTTGTAGGAAGCTCATTGATGGTTACCGCAAGTGGCTGTTCGCAGATATTTTGTCTAAAGGTTGTGCTATCAAGTATTAGGCTGAGGGTGTCAATACTTTTGTCCGGCCCATTTTTGGAGTTTTGTGTAAAATGATCATTCATTTGACTTTTTTTCATTCTCTTTTGTGTTTTTTCATTGCAAGAAAAACAAATGAAGATATTAATAACAAATAATTTGTGATCGCAACCATTTTCTGGAAGAAATTCAGTATTTTCCAACAGAATTGAAGGGGTGCCAATACTTTTGGCCATGACTGTATGTATGTATGTATGTATGTATGTATGTATGTATGTATGTATGTATGTATGTATGTATGTATGTATGTATGTATGTATGTATGTATGTATGTATGTATGTATGTATGTATGTATGTATGTATGTATGTATGTATGTATATATGTGTGTATGTGTGTCTATGAATGCTTGCATGTCCTCACCCTTTGACATCGTCGGCGATGCACATGCCAAACTGCTTGGTGCCACTCTCCATGGAGCGGCGGATCATGAGGCGGTAGCGCGGCTCGAAGACGTGCAGCGGGCACGGGATGGTGGGGAACGCCATGGTGCAGATGAAGATGGGAACCTCCTGATTCAGGCTGAACACAGACACAGGCAGATGCACAACATTAGACAACATGGTCCTTTACAGGGATACGCCACCATTGCTGGGTATTTGCTCAAATGACAACTCCTCCTGTGTGTGTGTGGGGGTGTGCGTGTGTGTGTGTGTGTGTGTGTAGGTGTGTGTGTGTGTAGGTGTGTAGGTGTGTGCGTGTGTAGGTGTGTAGGTGTGTGCGTGTGTAGGTGTGTGCGTGTGTAGGTGTGTGTGTGTGTGTAGGTGTGTGTGTGTGTGTGTGTAGGTGTGTGTGTAGGTGTGCGTGTGTGTGTGTAGGGGTGTGTGTGTGTGTGTGTGTGTGTGTGTGTGTGTGTGTGTGTGTGTGTGTGTGTGTGTGTGTGTGTGTGTGTGTGTGTGTGTGTGTGTGTGTGAGTGTGTGTGTAGGGGTGTGTGTGTGTGTGTGTGTGTGTGTGTGTGTGTGTGTGTGTGTGTGTGTAGGGGTGTGTGTGCGTGTGTGACATGTGTTTAGTGAGCAACTCACTTGGAGATCTCCTTCATCTCCTCCTCTTGGATCTTCTTCCTCTCTGTCAGCTCGTCTCCCAGGTAACGCAGAAGCACCTCCTCCATCAGGAAGGTCTTCTTGTACCCCCTGCTGGCCAGGTACTGCAAATGCATGCACACAATAGAAGGTTAGGTGGTCAGCCATTTCAGTGCACGTTTCAAATGATATCAATTCAAGTATAAATAACAATTGTTCCCTAAATGCATGCAATAAAATCTGAGTATATGTAAGGATGAGGGTGCATGGCTTTTTTTATCTACAAGTCTGTGTGTGCGCACTTCAAAAAAATAAGAAAAGTGAGTATATGTTGTGGCCTACCTCGGAGAGGTTCTCCTTGCAGAGCGGGCAGTTGGGGTTGTGATCCATGCAGCGCTCCAGACATTTGAGGCAGAAGGTGTGACCACAGGGGGTGGTAACGGGCTCATAGAACAACCTGGAAAGGAGCCACAGAAAGAAAGAAAGAAAGAAAGAAAGAAAGAAAGAAAGAAAGAAGGACATAAAGAAAGAAAGAAGCAGGCAAGCAAAAAAGACAAAAAAGAAAGAAGGAGTTACTCACATTCCAAAGGTCTGTTTACAGTAGCTGTATGATATGATATGATATGGAGGCTTTAAAAAAAGGCAATCATGTCACTACAACCACGAATGGAAGCAAGTCTTACCTCATACACAGAGAGCACTCGAAATCTCCACTGTCCAGCAGCTCCTTATGCACCTCCCTCAGGCCCGTGGACAGGACAGCAGACATGGAGGAGCTGAGACCATCTAGAAACACAAACACGGACAACATCCAGGTTAGTCCAGTCCACAGAGTTCATTGGCAACAACACTGCCCAACAAAGGCAAACTGCAGTGACTATGGCAACATTGAAATGGAGGAAACGTTTTGGTATTAGGTTGGATATTGTAGTTACTGCACATTAGACACACAAGTATCTCTAAAACGGGACACATTTGGACCATAAGGTTTTGACACAAAATAAAGCAGGCGTTATGGAGAACATTTTCCGTATAAACGCAATTTTGTGTGAACTACTAGACATTTTGTAGACTCAGTCCTGTTATTACACGTGTATAATAAATAACAAAATGTGAGGATATGGAAAAGTAAGTCATTCATACCCAACGCAATCTCCATGGTCAATAAGCAATGGAAAAGCTAGGCTGGTATAACAACAAGGGACTGGATCTGGTATCTGACCTGTACTGTATGTGGTGTGTGTGCTGGGAGAGGTGGCTGGAGGGAGGGGATATGTGCAATGTTTTTTATGTGTATTTATGTTTTTTAGAGTATGAGTGTTTTAATGGAGTGAATGTACATGTTTGTTTTTATGGTGAGACGAAAGACAAATTTCATGCTTGCATGACAAATAAAGTATATTCTATTCTATTCTATTCTATCCAATGACAATCCAAGGTACCTGGCCTAAGCAGCTTGCTGGGGGGCATGTGGCTCAGCTCCCCGGAGCCTTTCCTCTTGAGGCTGGAGGGGGTGGGCAGGGCCGACAGCACTGCCGTCAGGCTCTTGCTGTTCTCCAGGAGTCCGGCAGGCGGGCTGAGGGCCGTGGAGGAGGAGCCTGACGCGCCAGCTGCACTGCTAGCAGCGCTAGCGCCCCCATCGCTGCCCTTTGAGTGACTCGCGTCAGGGGAATCCTGAGGACGAGGAGAGAATTGGGAGAACACTGATTAAAAACACTTTGGCAATTTCCACCATTTTAGTTCAACAACATTTGTGCAGTGCTTCACAGTAGAAAGAATATGGACAGCCTGATTTAACAACCAAGCTAAAAGCCTTAGAAGTAAAAGTAAAAGGAACAAGGGAATGGAAATTAACAAAATTCTACACAGAGAGTGAAAAATGTGCATGGAATAATGTGACAGCAGCAGTAGCAGTGTCAGTTATTGAGGTGTGTGTGTGTGTGTGTGTGTGTGTGTGTGTGTGTGTGTGTGTGTGTGTGTGTGTGTGTGTGTGTGTGTGTGTGTGTGTGTGTGTGTGTGTGTGTGCCCTGAAATAGGCTTCAGACCAGTATAACTTTTTTTGCATTTATGTAGGAGACACATTATTGCTACTTTAATATTGTTTGGAGTGCTGTATTGTTTCTCAATAATTATTAGTCCACCCAAATAAAATAATCAAACTGTGTGTCTGTGTGGTGCCTGCCCACCTTGGAGCAGCCCGTTGCGGTGCTGTAGGAGGGAGGAAGTGAGTTGAAGAGGGCAGAGGCCTTCAGGCGACATGAGGGGTCCGACTGCCTGGAAGGCAACGGGGCCGAGAGACCGTCCTCCTCAAACACTGAAGAGAAGAGTGCACTCAGGACCTGGATAGGGGTCGGGGGGAGGGAGAGAGGGGGCGAGAGAGGTATATTCCTCATCTGTACACCAACAGGCACATAGACACAGATGTTTAGTATGGTGTAGTGTAGTAGTAGTATTGTAGTTAAAGTAAAGCACAAAACATTCAAGCGGGTCAAATCAACTAGCTTAGCTGGTCAAACCACAATCTAGCCCGCTTTCAATTTAGCCCATTATGAAAATAGCTGAGAATTACTTCATTTCTAAATATATGGGCACGGGGTCAAGTGCTGGTTAGTCAGGAGAATGTGTGCGTTGTGTACATGTATGGCATCTTACCTTCTGGGCTTCTAGCTTGACAACGCTCCAGTCTGGCTTGAGAGCCACACAGTAGAAGTATTGTTGAAGAGCCTCCTCCGCCCTTCCAGCGCCACTCAGGGCCTTCGCCTTAGTGTAGTGGGCCTGGGGAGAGAGAGAGGGAGGGGGAGAGAGAGAGAGAGAGAGATGAATAAATTGAATACATGGCAGAACGGTGAACTCACAGACTTAGTGTCATGCAGTGACTCCACACTGAGAATAATAGCTTTGGTTAGTTAAGAATGTAAAATTTAGATCTTGATATTGAAGGCTGGAGACTTCCGTTGCCACCATGATCAGTTCGGTCTTGTCCTTCAAAGCAACACTGTATCAACAGCATGTTCAGTTCATACTGTCCTTGTACAGGACATTCTCTTCTTTACAGTACAGGATTGCACCAGAGATTCTTTAAGTATCGAGATATGCCAACATAATAGGTTGCTATGGGCACCTAACATGACCAGGTTCCGGTCTGCCTAAAGGTGCGTGTCATAATGCTCCTAGCATTGAATAGAACAGTCCTTAGGTCTGCCTAGGTCTGCCTAAAGGGGGATCCTTCCTCCCCCTTGCTATAATAGAACCAGGAAACAATGGGCCAATGGAACCTCTCTCTACTCTACTTTCTCTGATTGCACTGTTCCATTGCAGCAATAACTGTGACGCACACATCAGCCTTGCAAGTTGCAACTCTCAGCCTTGCTACTTTAAAGGTGCCATGTAATATTCTTACCAGTTTCTTTCCGGAACTCATGCTGCCCATTCAAATTGGACCTTTTTCATGAATATTTACCACAACCGTCAAAATCTGCAGTTTTCATATATAAAAAGGTGGATCTTCTCCATGTCCGTCATTTTGAATTTCCAGAAATAATTTTCAGCTGCAAGACTTACTGTACTTTGGTCATACTAGTAAATATTAGTTTATTATTAAGTAGATATTCATGAAAAGATCAAATTTGGCAATAGGCTGCACAGTTTCAATGATCTGCATAATTGCAATACCTACTCTGGCCACCATTCTACACAGTGCACCTTTTAGTTTATATAAGATTATATAAAATTGTGCAATTATATGAATTATATGGAAGGAGATTAAATGAAATCCTGTGTCCTGTAAGACAGGAATTGGCTTTACAAGGCAAAGCCATAACTGGCTGCTAAGAACCATAAAATAAACATACAGCTTGTATAACTGATGAATAGTTTGTGTTCTGAAGGCCTTCATTCATGGAATGTGGAGCAGTATCATGTAATGCACTAACGTGTTTTAATGAGGTCAATGGTTGTTATATGAATTCATTGGGGGCGTGGCCATTGAGGTCAGTGGGTCAGGAGGCCAATTTTTTTGCCTGATGTTATACTGACTTGACAACTTGGAGGACCTCAAAAAGACAACTTGCAGGTTGCATTTTTTGTTTTGTTTTAATGTGCATGACTGAGTTTGTGTGTGTATGCATGTCTCCATAACGCCTCCTCACATAAGGGCACTGAGGTGTGTGTGTGTGTGTGTGTGAGAAAGAGAGAGAGCGAGCGAGAGCGAGACAGTGTGTGTGTGTGTGTGTGTGTGTATTATGTGTGCGCGTGTGTGTGTGTCTGTGATCCCTCCTTACCTTGGGGCACTGTGGTTTGAGTCGACACACGCTTTCGGCATCCTGGATGGCCTGTCCGAAATTCCTCATCTCCATGTGCAACTCTGCCCGCCGTGCCAGCAGCCTGCATATAGAGGGCGCTAGAGAGACAACAGAGAACAGGGAAAAGGTTTCTGTTAAAAACAAAGTGAAAACCACAGAAAAAAACAGTTCTGAAAACAGTTCCTATGTCAAGTGTCCTTGCATTAGCCAAACAGAGGGTTCCGAGAGCACAGGAAAAGGTGTGTAAAAACAGGGTAAAAATGCAGAAAAAGACCCAATACATGTACATTAAATAATTAATGTGTTAAGCTTTCTTGTGCCACAGGAACACAGCTGATTCCCAGATAGGGGGTCATAATTGCAGGGGGTGGTCACGGGAAGTGTTGACATTTGTATAAAATGTTGAAAATATGCCTTCACAAAATATAACGATTCCATAAATTGGTTAGTAATAGCATTCACAATCACTTGTATAAGTATTAATATATGTACTTATTTACATTTCCTGTGAGTTTGAACTTAAAATTAAGTAATGTTAAAAGAAAAAATATATATTTGGCATTTGTTATAATGGGGTTATGAGTCACGAAAATATTCTTAGGTCCAAAACAGCAGAAAACATTTGGGAACCACTGGCTGAACGGCTTCAAATGCCTGGACTTTCTCAGAATGACTTAGTTTTAAGGCAGATGTTGGCCTTTTTGCCCGTTGGCATACGCTGGAATTAGATGACTCACTCTGAAACTCAGACGACATTTCTCTCACTGAGAGAGAGTCTGATACAGGAGAAGTGAAAAAAAGGCTTATATAAGTGTGTTCATGTAACGCGTTATATAAACACAATTTTGACCTTGTCTCTAAAAAAGAAAAATCATCACACACAAAACTGTGATGGAATTCAGTTAAATGTTAGAACTCAAAGGTAGCCTAGTTCTCTTGATTTATGAAAACAAATTGAAAGAACTCATTACAAGTGGCCAAGTCAGTTGGTCAGTGACAGTCCTATATTGGGGGGGGGGGGTCTAGACATTTGAGTAGACAATCTGCTTGCATAAAATCCAGGTCACCAAAGTGGACCAGACCCACACCCCTTACACCCCACACACACACCAGACCTCACCCTCCATATTTCATTGCAGGCCTGACGATAAGTAGGCTACCTGTCTTCCAGAACTTTCTGGCACATGCACACCTGTGGCAAGCAGCAACTGTGATAAGATTGGGCTGCAACACTATACCCTCGTCCAGGTCTTTGATATCGAATCGCCACTGGCTGTACAGAAGGATGTGACTCGCTAAGTGAGCAGTCCCTTGCTACCAACATTTATCACCATTCTTGACATTGGATTGAGAGGAACACATTTTATGCACCCCTAACCACCAAGCATTCTTTTTTTTTTTCAGGACACATCATGCCATTTTGATATGGCAAATATCCATACATGAATTAGGGCTGAACGAGCGGAAATTAAATTTGAAGCCTATGAAATGAAATGCTTTCAACCAGTAGGCTGCAAAAAAAACTTCAGAAAACTGACAATTGTGCCCCAAATTTATTCTGGTGGTCCAGCCAAAGCATCACTATTAAGCAGGTTTAAAACGGAGGGGTTTCACTCCTTTGAAAGAAGTCAATGTGTGAAGCATACTACCACTGTGTTTGCGACCCCTATCTCAATATGCCCAACACCTACCATGCCATGTTGGTCCGCTACAGAGCAGCAGAGGTAAACTGAGGTGCCCCAGCCTCTCCCTCCTAAACACTCATCCTGGTCACTTAGCACCCGTGTGTGTGTGTGTGTGTGTGTGTGTGTGTGTGTGTGTGTGTGTGTGTGTGTGTGTGTGTGTGTGTGTGTGTGAGGAGGAGGATCCCTTCACCATCCGCATGCACTGCCCTTCAGACACTCCCCCTTATGCAAGCAGGTCAGCATCCAGAGCCCGTGCCTGTGCCGGCTGGCCTGCCGTAGCTGCTAAAACCAGGTCAGGCCACAACAGATGTAATGGCATGCTGGATCCTAGTTAACATTACAGCCGGGCAACCATCAGTCAACGTGACGCAAATCTTAACTTTAGTTAAATCCAGAGGTGGACCAAAAATCGGCTATATGCACTGAATATGGCAATGCTGCCCGAGACACAGGCCCAGAGGTGGACAGTTTGATTACAGAAAAAATAGGCTATATGGCAAAGTTGTTTCGTTAGTCCCACAGGAAACTTAACTACAGCACATTGTCCAATAGTTCTACTGTCTGTCATAAGCACAATCACTTAACACCAGAACACTGACCCACTGTGTGTGTGTGTGTGTGTGTGTGTGTGTGTGTGTGTGTGTGTGTGTGTATTCAGGTTACTCTGCTCATAACTGCATTCCGACAGGAGACCTGGCTGGGAGAAGCGGCTCAGACTCGAGAGAGTGAGAGGAGCGTCTGTGACCTGACCTAGTTTTCAGGCTCGGGTAATAGAGGTGGAGCCCTTTGCTTGCCCTTGCCTCCTCATGAAGTTACAGACCCAAACATGAACCCAATTTTGCCACTGACTGACACTCCGCTTCCACGCTTTGAACAGCAGGCGGACCCATGGGCCATGTACCAACCATGCCCATGCTATTCACCCCGGTCCCCATACGGCGTGAATGACGTTAGCGGAGCAGATGGTCTCTCCGGGGTGACGTGTAGTGGGAAGCCCGCAGGCCCCCGGCATGTTTGTTTGCCAACATTTCACACATTGTGAGAGCCATGTACCACAACACGCGTCTGTTCGGCATGTCAATATTTCTTGGAAGTCTTGGGCGAGTGACAATATTTCATTTTAGATACATTATATTGGATGCTGTACGCATATTAAAAGCCTGTCATCCAAAATATCATATTACAATTGACAGCTCAGAACACAAGCCAACAATAACGCAATGGCATTTTTTGCAACTTTTTCAGCCTATAATTAAGCCGTGCATCAGTTATAAAAAAAAAAGAAACCATCCATAGAGTTTACATTTAAATATTATATTAATTATGCTTGTAATGATATTAATGCTCCTTGAGTTGAAAACTTCATACAGTGACAGTAGGTCTAAAGGCATGGAAAAACCCTGCGTTGGGGTTGCTGTTGAATGGCTCAGCCTACTTAGTGTAGCGACCCCTGTAGTTGCGGTGTGATCAGTGCAGCAAAATGTAGGTCACTCACTCAAACTTACAAAACCAAAGCAGTTGACATGCAAATGATTTGCCCGTTTTCTTACCTATTTCCACAGCTTTGTTGAACTTATCCAACGCTTCTGCGAGGTCGTCCTTTTTCCACATTCCATCCGCTTCCAGCCAAAGTCGTCTCGATTTACTTTCCGATTCGAACCATTTATCCAACAAACAGCTGAGAACGACGTTCACTCTGAAGCCATGAAAACGATTTTCCTCCAATGATCTGTTGATCTTGGAATGACAACTACTGCATTCCTTCACACCATTGTCTTCTATGCACCGTTTGCAATAGGTATGACCACATTCTAAAGTGGTGGGTTCTGACAACAGACACTTACAGAGTTTGCACGTAAATAAGTCCAAGCATTCGTCTTCTTCCAGTCCATCTCTGCCCGCACTAGTTGAAGCAACGCTCAGCCTGACGCTTGTTTTTGAATCGAGTGTGTCCACCGGTTGCCTTGGCTTGGTGCTGCTTTCCGTTTTGCGGTCTCCCAACTCCTTTCCCCGTATAGTCCGAGCTATGCTTTCCACCAAAAGGCCAAGTTCCGCAGGTAGCAGCCTCTGAATGTTTGCAGCTACACGGTAGGAATCTAGCGCATCTCCAATCCGACCAGCTCTGGCCAAGGCGTCCGCTTTGCGCAAACAGATCCCCCTGTCCGGTTGGTGTAGGTCGGCAAGTTGCGAGCTGTAGATCTCCACGGCAAGGTCGAAGTTCCCTGCCCGACAAGCTTCTTCGGCAACCTCAAGCATTTCAGGACATAAACCCTGTGCGTTAGGGTTCGATATGTCGTGAACGAAGTGTTCCGTGTGGTTCTGTATGCCCGCGTCCATCGTTGTATAATTGCCAGCCACAATGTGGGTTAAATTATAGCTAGCTGGCTAGCAGTTACACAAGCTTTCGTGCTAACACGGAGAGCGCCTCCCCTAGCTGTCCCAGTAAAATTATAAAACGAACCCCTGCAACAGTAGGCCCTGCCCTTTCACATTACAAAAGTCAGCCTGGCCAAAGTGCTGTAAATAAGTAGAGCAGCCCATAACTATCGAAGCCCTACTTACGCTTGGTGTTGTCTGGTGATTAATATCCCAGACATGTTTCATAACCAATATCGCCGGTAATCGCTTCCGTAACTATGATGCTCCACCAATAAGTCATCAGGTAACGCTAGCGTTGTTGTTGTGAAACGTTAACGTTATCCTGACGAATTCAACCACTCCGAAGCAAACATTTCCAAACAGGAAGCCCAGGTAAAAGAAAAACACCTAGCAGCGACGCATGCCTAATATATCACATTTACCGGTGAGCGTAAACAGGCGTTTTGAAAAGCTTAACATAAACATAACCGAGTTGGAACCTTGTTTCGCAACACACGGAGCTCGCTTTCACCGGTTTAAGTCGTTCTTGGTTTGATAGATGTATTCCGTTTTCATCCCACGTTAAATAATGCCATCTTCTCACGAAGATAATAAACAGCTATGTTTAAACGATACCGAGTTTGCAATAGGTATCAGATTTATATAAGACCAGATAACGATACCCTTCCAACCAAATGGCAGAGGTTTGCGTAAACGAGAACTTAGCGCCAGCTAACTGTTACCTAACCAAGAAAACTCTCGTAGTATTTCCCTTAGTTTTAGTCACGCGGTGTAGTTCACAGATACACGTCGTCGCGGTTCACATTTTGTTCCGATTCCCGATACATTTTCGTTCAGATATTTGGTTTGGAATGATTTTAAAGTCGAATGAAACCGTCGGCAAGGCACTCGAACTACACATCATAACAGACATAACAACTAGCTGGCTAGCGAAGCCGTCTTCGTCACCGTCCCCCAGGATAACGCAAGCAGCACGTGACGCGGAGCGAAAGGCTTCATTGGTGAATTAGATCTACTTTATATAACTAGACAAATTGTTGTATAATCATAGTTGAGTCCAGCAGAACATCTTGAACGAGTACATCGCTCATGCGACCAGTGGTCAATGAATTGTCTCCTATTTCAAACACCCAACAAATTGTCAGACATAATTTATTTGACTAGAATGCCTGCTTGGGCACAGGGCTCCTGTTTCATGTGAACGAGAATCCTTAAAGTGAAACACCTCTGTTTATGCAGAGATTTATGTAATGAGTTACTTTATATAACGCATTTATTGGCCTATATAGCCATACATAGCGTTATGAAATCAAGTAGATCTAGGCCATTGTAAGAATTTTAATAAATTGTTATTACAGGTCAAGGATAATGTTCCAGTCGTCAGGTCAAATCATAATTGTGTCAATCATTATAGGCCTATTATAGGCAACGTTTTATTAGAGCTAATTACAAATCGATTTGTAAGACCACGTGTTATCTTTAAAATTCCTGTAGAATAGTGTACTCCTCCACTGTTTAATAAGCTATTGAGTTGACCAATGATTTTATGCTGACATTAAAGGCCTATGTATCGGCTCTGGAGAGTTCTCCAATCTTGTGGCAGCCCATTGTCTACCTAAAACAGGGGTGGGGACACCTATGTCTCAAGGGCCATATAGGCTATTTCATGTGAAGCTGCATGACTTTAAAATTGGCATAGACTATTCAGTAAATGAATCTTAGAAATTACATTTGTAATAGTTAAGTTATATTCAGGGGACCTAGAGAAGGAGGGGTCTGTTTTAAAGGTGGCTGCTTTCAATAAAGGCCTTAAGTGCAAGGGGGATCCTGGCTTGTGTTTATAGCCTCGGAGGACTTTTATGGCCCTTGGAGAAAAGGTTCCCCACCCCTGACCTAAAATGACTTCCGATGAAGGTGTGCCACATATTCCTTCTCTCTCTCTCTCTTTTTAGGTTGTGTAAGGATGACAGGGTGGTGCTGTAACCTGTAGGATAGGAGGAGCCAAACGTGCAATAATATTTTTTTCATTTGTGTTATTAAGATGCCAGTGATAAGGTTCCAGTCACTCACTCATTATAGCTATACCTTTGTTTAGTATTACCCGTTGGTCTTCATTTTATTACAGCTCATTAGGAATCGATTTGTAAAATCCTCAAAAAATCCTACTGTTTTATAGCCTATTATAATAGGCCTATCAATTTCATCCTCCACTGAACATCTTGGGTTCTAACGTCTATTAAATAATAATTTGGCCTATAATGACCATGGTCATAATATTATACACTACATAGGCTGTATATATCCCAAGGCCTAGAGACCTTGGGATAGTCCCCTCTCCCTCTCTGTGGCACCCCAAGTTTGAATAGCCTAACTAAAATGACTTTGCATAAATGTGTCCCTCACGTGCTTTCAACTTTTTGTTTGAGGTTGTATAAGGATGACATCAGGGTGGTTCTATAACCTGTTGGATAGGAGGAGCCACACATGCATATATGTATTTTGTGTTATAAAGATTAGGGATGTTAACCGGTAACCGGTTAACCGATAATCGACCGGATCAACTTTAACCGGTTAAAATTTTCTGCCACCGGTTAACCGGTTGTAATAATAATAATAATTATAATAATAATTTCCTCCCAAAAAAACGATAATTTTGAGGTTTTAGTACGATAATTCAGCATTTTCCATCTGGCAACAGTGGTTGGACATGGCAGGTCCTGTCTGCGCAGCAAAAAAAAGGCTTATGTGAAAAATAAAAATGAAAAAAATCAGTGCTGTGCATATCAGGCACGCAAACGTTTTAAAATTTAAGATTACCGGTTAACCGGTTAACCACCGGTTAATGAGTCTCAGTAGCCGGTTAAGAGTTTTTTCAATTTTCGCCATCCCTAATAAAGATAGGGGTCAATATTGTTCCAGTCAGTCATTATGTTCAACACCTTTCATAGTACTATTGGTCTACTTTTTATTTGAGCTCACAAGACCACACAAAGTACAGCACTTGTTTAGTGTTTCATATATAGGCCAATGGAATCAGATTGGTGAACCTCTTTGGTCATAAGTTCCAGAAAGGGGGATGTAGCAGTGCATTTGAAGAGCTCTTTATATCCACCATTTTTGAATTTTGCATTTTAATATTGGAATTGACTGTTAAGAAGTCCTATAATGCATGTGTGAATTCTTGCCATTCAAATGTTTTCAGAACATACTTTTTAAACCTCTATAAAATGCATTTTGCAATGCAGTTCAATGGAAAGCCCAATAAAAAAATGTCAATTTCCCAACATTCTCATTTTGGAAAAGAGCTCTTCATTTGCATGCCCACTTTTGGGTTCCATAAATGAGGCTTTCTCAACTTTTACTGCAGACAAGTGAGTGGCATGCAGCAGCAGTAACACTGCTAAGAAATAAAGAATGAAGAAAAAATGCACCACCACTTTAAAGCTTTAAACCACTTTAAAGCTCCGGCGCCCTTGTCTTGGGTATATGAAAACACTTCTTATACTGGCCATTGGCCATAATGATCCATTATACCTAAATGCCTTGGGTCCTTGGAATTGTCTCCCCTGCCTCCCCGTAGCACCTGTTTGTCCACCTGACATGACTTTGCAATTAAAGGTGTTCCCCCCATGCTTTCTTCTTTTTTGATGTTGTGTAAGGATGACATCATGGTGGTTCTATAACCTCTATGTAGAATAGAATTTTAATGTGGGTTATTAACATAGAGGTCAGTGATATTGCTGCAGTCATTTTGCAGTTACACCGTTCATAACCCATTTTTATACTATGGAAGCCTATCGGGCTACATTTCACGCGAGTTTATTACAGTTGCTTAAAATTCAGTTTGCTGAGACCACACAAAATGCAGCATCTTAGAAGATCCCTCAGTTTCATATTAGGAATAGTCCACTGTTAAAGAGTTTATGAAACGAAAACAAAGTTAAGGAATTTGACCATTTCCAGGACAGATTCTGAAAGTTCTAAGCCTTGTGAATGAAATGGGATATTGTCTGGGTGATATTTTGTCCTATAAGTCATGTTAAAACGTTCCCAAAAAGTGTTTTTTTGGTGACATGCAAATTTTATGCAAATGATATGCGTGACATAGAAGGGGTGAGTTCACCTCATTCCACCTTGTTCAGATCAATGGTGGCTAGTACCAAAACAAAGCGCAGTGTCAAGCAGTGTGTTGCTGGAGAGCCGAACGGTGCCAGCTGCAAAAATGGCTACTTGACAGAAGGAATCTCTTTGCACAAGTTCCCTTCTGTGAAGAATGATGGAACTGTGGCCAACAAGGAGAAGGCTAAATCAAGCTAGGGCTCTGTGGATCCAATGCGTGGTTTTGAAGCAAGCTTGTGGTCACTGTTGTGCTCGGCACATTTCCACCCCTTGTGTTTCACCACAAATGTGGAGGTCGCGGGCATGGTTGGACTGAAGAGAATGCTATTGCCTCAAGCAGTTCCAACAATTGACATCGCCGGCGTGCAGACTGAAACTGCCCCTGTTTTACCTTGTCCATCTGCTTTGTATGTTGTTTTCAGGAAAGGGTAATGCACATTACATGCCAAACCGTTGCGAATGCTCTCGGAATATGCACTTTTTGTTGATTGCCATTCAACTGGTCAATATATTGGTTTTGGGAGGATATCCGCGCATCAGCGTGGTGCTCTCGGTCAAGGACAGCCAACTCACAGACTGGGCTACACTGCTTAGCGAATAAACGGAGATGCACATAGCGTAGGCCTACTTTGAAGCGTTGATTGTTTGTTTTTAGTATTGTGGTGCATGTGTGGCTGACGTTTGGACACACCTCGTCCTCAGAGTCAGGCTGAGGGACACGCAACGCCTGTGACTTTGAGCACAAAAAATAATAATAATGATAAACACTAAAAATATGCTGAGGACTCAGGCTATATAGGGTGTTTTTCCAACAGCCTAATACCTCCGTTTTTTTCTCTAGTTGATGATATTTTTGCATGTAGCCTACATGACACATCACACTATATCGCGCAATTGAATCAAAATGCCCCCCATTTGTCAACAAATACACACGCCATGTCATCTTTGGGTCATGGCAAAGCGCCCTTAGCAACCGTAACCATAAACATAAGAACTGTCAGGCTATGTCAACAATCGTCACTTCACCTGTCAGACATGTCACTTTCTGCAGATGTATCAGTGCCTCTGAAATAGATTTGTGCTGCTGTTTTTTTTTTTTGCTCATGAGGTTGGATGTGTGGTTTTTCGACACGCTGATGTTTGTATCAGAATTTTGGTTCCTTTATAAGATGTGGGTCCATCAAATGTGTGTTGTTTTCTCACATCGCCATACTAGCAAACCAGGGACTCCCCTCTCTGATGTCATAGCCCAGCTCATTAGTCACACCAAATTTCACAGAATTCACACTTTGAGTTGCCATTTTCACAAGTTCCTACAGGATGATTGGGTTCAAAGTCTCATTGATGCCATCAGAAAAAACAAGGCTTTAATGGGAATGACCGTTTGTTTTCGTTTCATAAACACTTTAAACATCTTGGGTATATGGCCGAAGTACTCATGTTGACCAATGGGCATATGCCTCAAAGGCCTAAAGTAGTCCAGAGTGCTTGCAGATCTCATATCCTGTGGCACCCATGTGTCTAATTATTTGCATAATGTGTCTTGGGTGCCCCACTTTCACATGCTGCCTTTTTTTGAGGTTGTACAAGGACAACATCATTGGCTCAGTGTGTCTCCAGATTGGGCGGTTTCCCTCCCAGTTGGGCTGCTTAATATGAACGTCTGCGGGTAAAAAGGGCATTTGGGCACGTTTTTCCTGTATTATTTATGGCCATATCAATAGAATTTAGTTCAAATTGGGTGGGAATTAGTGCTTCCAGGTGAATCTTGAGCACTTTTTGGGTTGCAAATTTTTGGTCTCATCTGGCAACCCTGCATGGGGTGCGTTCTATAACATTTACGTACATGGGCGGAGCCACCTACATAAGCATCAATCAGCATCTGCACCTCATGGCATGATAGCATTGTTATCTGCCCAGATAAATGAATTTGACATTATTGTTGTCTCCCTTCTACTGTCATCATCATCATCATCATCATTCTAGGAATAGCCCAATAGAATTTATTTTGGTATAAAGATAGAGGTCGACCCAGCTGTGACCAACTGGTAGGGCACTCGCCTGCCATGTGGCTGACCCGGGTTCGAGTCCCGGCCCGGGTCCTTTGCCGACCCCTCCATGTCTCTCCCCCAATTTGCTTCCTGTCCACCTCTCACACTGTCCTATCAGATAAAGTCTAAAAAGACAGATAAAAACTAAAAAAAATAAAAATAAAGGTCAACAATGGTATTCTTCCAGTCAGTCATTATGTAGCTAGACCTTTCATAGCACTGTTGGTCTACATTTTAAAGATATTTTTGGGGGTCTTTTTTACTTTATTCATGATAGTGCAGTGCAGATGGTGACAGGAAGCGAATTGCGAGAGAGAGAGACAGGGGAGGGTTGGCAAAGGACCCGGGCCGGGAATCGAACCCGGATCGGCCACATAGCAAATGAGTGCCCTACCATATGCTCCACGGTAGGGTGTTAGTCTACATTTTATTAGAGCTGATTAGAATTCAAATTGCTAAGACCACACAATATATAGCACTTTTTAAAAACCTAGTTTTCATATTAGACCAAGGCATCACACTGCTGAACATCTTGTACGAAAAAGAATACTTATACTGGCCAATGACCATAATGATCCATTATACATAAATGCCTTGGGTCCTTGGAATTGTCTCCCCTCCCTCCCCGTAGCACCCGTTTGTCTACCTGAAATGACTTTGCAATTAAAGGTGTTCCCCCCATGCTTTCTTCTTTTTTGATGTTGTGTAAGGATGACATCATGGGTGGTTCTATAACCTCTATGTGGGAGGAGCCACATATGCAACAGAATTTTAATTTGTGTCATTACCTCGGCCAAGGAGGTTGTTTTCGGTCGTGTTGGTTTGTTTGTCTGTCTGTTTGTCTGCCTGTTTGTCAGCAGGATAACTCAAAAGGTTATGCACGGATTTGGATGAAAGTTTGTGGAGTTGTTGGAAATGACAAAAGGAACAAGTGATTTACAGATCTAGGATTAAAAAAAAAGATTATTCACCATTGCGAGAATTTTCACATTCCCTCCACAAAAACAAGGCAGAAAGACTTAAAAATCTAGGGTGTAACATAATCAAATGTTCTTCCTTGGTGCAGATCTACACTCTCTGGGTGCATTTCTAGTTAACATAGAAGTCAGTGATTCATATTTATTTACTGTAGGCCTATTTTGCTTCATTTCATGTATTTGCTTATAATTCAGTTGGCTGAGACCACACAAAAAGCATCTTTAAAGATCGCTCAATTTCATATTGGGAATAGTCCACTGTTAAACATCTTGGGTATATGGCTGAAGTACTCATGTTGACCAATGGCCATATGCCTCAAAGGCCTAAAGTAGTCCAGAGTCCTTGCAGTTTTCATGCCATGTGGCTCCCCTTTGTCTATTTGCATGATGGTATTTGGATGCCCCACCTTCACGTGCTGCCTTTTTTTTAGGTTGTATAAGGATGAAATTGTGGGGTCAGTGTTGCCAGATTGGGCGGTTTCCCTCCCAGTTGGTCTGCTTAGGATGACCGTGTTTAGGTAAAAACGTTGTTTGGGCGGGGGTTTTCTGCACATTTATGGCCATAGAAATCAATAGAATTTAGTTCAAATTGGGTGGGATGTAGTGCTTCCAGGCAGATTTTGGGCATTTCCGGGCTGGAAATCTGGCAACCCTGGGGTGTGTTAACATCTACATGGGTGGAGCCACACATAGCCTGGCACCAATCAGCACCAAACACTCTGCTTTTTTCAAGTCTTTCTGCTTTGTTTTTGTGGAGTTACAAAACAAAATTCGCCCTATATATCCTGCAATGGTGTGGAATTTTTTTTTTAATCCTGGATCGTGATCCAGATCACCACCAATATTGGATCACTTGTTTCCTTTGTCATTTCCAACAACTCCACAAAATTTCATGAAGATCCATGCATAACTTTTTGGCCTATCTTGCTGGCAAACAGACAGACAAACACACAGACAAACAAACGAACACAACCGAAAACATGACATCCTTGGTGGAGGTAAAAATCCTAGTGTTTCATATTAGGCCTATGGAATCACACTGCTGAACATCTTGGGTCACATTGTGCCAGAAAGGGTGATGCAGCGGTGCCTTTGCATCCCCACTTTTGGGCTCCATAAATACTTTTACATGCTTTCTTCTTTTTTGATGTTGTGTAAGGATGACATCATGGTGGTTCTATAACCTCTATGAAGGAGGAGCCACATATGCAATAGAATTTTATTTGGGTTGTTAACATAGAGGTCAGTTATATTCTTACAGTCATTTTGCAGCTACACCGTTCATAGCCTATTTATATTGCCTACTGTATCCTATTGGGCTATTTCACATAGCATAGCATAGCATTTTAAAAGATCCCTCAGTTTCATATTTGGAATAATCCACTGTTGAACATCTTGGTTATATGGCCGAAGTACTCATGTTGATGACCAATGGCCATAATATTATGCCTCAAAGGCCTAAAGTAGTCCAGAGTGTTTGCAGATCTCATACCCTGTGGCCTATATAGACCCATTTGTCTATTTACATAAAGGATCTTAGATGCCCCACCTTCACATTGCCTTTTTTTTAGGTTGTATAAGGACAACATCGTGGGGCCAGTGTTGCCAGATTGGGCAGTTTTCCTCCCAATTGGGCTGCTTAGGATGACCGTCTGCGAGTAAAAGGGGGGTAAACATGGCATTTGGGTAGGTTTATTCTGCAGTTTTATTGCTAGAAGCCGATAGAATTTAGTTCAAGTTGGGTGGGATTTAGTGCTTCCAGGCGGATTTTGAGCATTTTTTTGGGGCTGGAAATCATGGTCTCATCTGGCAACCCTGCATGGGGTGCATTCTATAACATCTACATGGGCGGAGCCACCTACATAAGCATCAATCAGCAATCGCCTTATGGCACGATAGCATTGTTGTATCCCTTGTACTGTAATCATCGTCATCCTGGGAATAGCCCAATATATAATTTATTGTGTTATAAAGATAGGTCAATGAAATTGTTCCAGTCAGTCTTTATACGCCTTTCCTTGTACTCTTGGTATTTATTTTATTAGAGCTGATTAGAATTCAACTGGCTATGAACACACAATATATACCACTTTAAAACAATCCTGTTGTTATTAAGCCTGTGGAATCACACTGCTGAACATCTTGGGTCATTGGTTCCCGAAAGGGGGATGGACTAGTCGTGCTTGCAGACCTCATACCCTGTGGAATGCGTTGTCTATTTTCATAAAGGCATTTAGATGCCCCACCTTCTGCCTTTTTTTTAGGTTGTATAAGGATGACATTGTGGACGACATTTGCAGTTTCCCTCCCAATTGGGCTGCTTAGGATGACCGTCTGTGTGTAAAGGGTGGTAAAAAGGGCATTAGGGCAGGTTTTTCTGCAGATTTATGTAAATGAATAGAATTTAGTTCAAATTAGGTGTGATTTAGTGCTTCCAGGCGGATTTTGAGCATTTTTGGGCTGGAAATCATTGGCCTCATCTGGCAACCCTGGCACCCCATGATGGTGTGTGTTCTATAACATCTACATGGGTGGAGCCACACATAGCCTATATAAGCATCAATCAGCATCAATCACCTCATGGCAGCATAGCATTGTTATCTGCCCAGATAAATATATTTGACGTTATTGTTGTATCCCTTCTACTGTCATCATCATCATCATCATCCTCCTCCTAGGAATAGCTTACACTAGCTGTTTAACATTATAATAGTAGGCTACATGTAAAGAATGGGTAGGCTCAATAACAACAACAACAACAACAACAACAACAACAACAACAACAACAACAACAACAACAACTACAACAGCATAGTAGGTTCAACAAAAACTCAATAAGGTGTTCAGCTGATATCATACACAACAAAATGTTTTAGATATTTTTGTGTAACCAACAAACAAGGCTTCGAAGCATACCAGTATAAAAACACATATTTTAGTGTCTCCCTTGGATAGATATGCAGGTTCACAAAGGAAAAGGCCTGCTTCACATGTGTTCATTAAACATTCAATTTAATTCAAGTTAATTGGCAGAATTTGCCATACTGTAAAACATTGCAAACCAGTTAAACTTTTAAAAAGTTGCCCTGCTGCCTTACGTTTATAAATTGCCTCAACTTAGTTTTTAAAAGCTTAACTGGATTGCAAAGTTTTACAATACAGCCAGATGTCCAGGGATAGACGATAAGTAATAGCCTATTTTCTCAAGCCAGTTTGTGCACTTCTGTGACCAGGGATTGACATCATCACCAACTTGCCAATAAGGTAAAACTTGGCTGTTGGTGCATTTTGTCACAAGATAATGGAGGTGTAATGAAGACCAATTTCTGTCTAAACCCAATTTTGACCAAATATTAGGCCTATTTACTGCAGCTTTGCCTTTGTAGGGGAGTATACTGCCCTACAATATCAGAACGCAGTATCTTGAAAATGGTCGAAAATGGGTTTAGACCGGAAATTGGCTTTAAAATACCTTCTTTTTCTTGTGTTAAAATTTTTTGGCCCAACTTGGTCCCGTTTCGGAAAAAAACGCAAAAAACTGATTATACTGCGCTTTTTGGTTTTAGGAGGTTACGTCGTACTAGCCAAGAACGCAGTATAATGCGAATTATACTGCACTTCTCCACTGACACCGTGGTTTTGGTGTAGACAGTAATACCACAACAGAACGCAGTATAATGATTTTTCAGCTAAAAAGTAATGAGAATGTTGTTTTTTTTGCTTTTTTCTTGTGTGCATAAATTTTCACCATAAAAAAGTATTATATGGAAGTGTCATCACCACTTTACCTCCAACACAGTTGCGTGGACCGAAAGGAAACTTTAAAGCCTTTTTTCTCAGTTTGCCATTTTGAATTATACTGCGTTCTGAAATTGTAGGGCAGTATACACTATGTGTGTAGCACTGAGGTGCCGTTTCCACGTAGCTGGATATTTTTATATGTGGATATTTTTTTTCTCCAGGTTGCATTGGTTTTGGCCTCCCGTTTCCACTAGCAGATATTTAAAATCCAGGAGGAAAAAAAAGCAGGAGAAAAAAATATCCTGTTTAGGGGGCTGAAACGCATTTGTTACAATGGAGGATTTATTTTTATCCACATGTTGCGTTTACACCTGAACAGGAGAAAAAAATACCCTGCTAAAAAAATATCCTGCTACGTGGAAACAGCACCTTAGTGTGAAGCTGTGGCCTATGGCTAGTTGGTCTTGCAGCCTGGGGGCTGAGGACTGTAGGTTCAAATCTCTCCCTCCATCCATGACTGTAGTGCCATTGGGCAAGGCACCTAACCCCACATGGCTCCAGGGACTGTAAGCAATAGCCTGTAAATATCCAAGTTGCTTTGGATAAAAGTCTCAGCTAAATGTAATGATGTATAGCTATAGCTTTTTATTTTCTGAAGCACATCTAAAGGAATAGGTAGGCCTACTCACTGGTTAATAGAAAGGGTGAATGGTTGGGAAAACTACTTGCCACAATGCCTGCCAAGCAAAAAAGTTACTGTCAAGCTCTAGTTGTGGTGACTAATGATGATTGGGGAGACCATGGGCAGCCATGGCCTAGTGGTTAGAGAGTTGGTCTTTCAATCTAGGGGTTGCCGGTTCGAATCCCCCACGACCTCTCCCTACACCTCCATCCATGGCTGAAGTGCCCTTGAGCAAGGCACCTAACCCCACATTGCTCCAGGGACTGTAACCAATACCCTGAAAAATAATAGTTGTAAGTCGCTTTGAACAAATAGCGTCAGCTAAGTGAAATGTAATGTAATGTAATGTAATGTAAGACACCCCTGGGAAAGCAGTTAATCTGACTTCGCTAATCCAGAGGGGCGATCCTGGGCAGAATAATCCCCTGGGTTCTCCTGTAATTAGAATACACCTGTAGCCTATTTGGCAGCAACTGTAATGGGGAAACCTGTGCAATTTTCCGTGGACAACTTTACAAATGCTTTAGGTTGGCACAAAATAGAAAACTCATACATGGCCGAGTGACAGTGCAGTGATCTCCAAATGGTGGCCCGCAGGCCAGATCCGGCCCGGGCATGGCAAACATTTGGCCCACCATGAGGTTGGAACAAATACAAATATATACAACAAACCCTTGCACATGGCTACAGAACAGAAAGTCGACCGAAACGGTCTTACAGGGGACATCCTGAGTTCAAATCAGAATCACAATACAGATCCAGGATTTTTTTTAAAGATTCTTCACCATTGCGAGAATTTTCACATTCCCTCCACAAAAACAAGGCAGAAAGACTTGAAAATATAGGGTGTAGCATGATCAAATGTTCTTCCTTGGTGGAGATCTACACTCTCTGGGTGCATTTCTAGTTAACATAGAGGTCAGTGATTCATATTTATTTACTGTAGGCCTGTTTTGCTTCATTTCATGTATTTGCTTATAATTCAGTTGGCTGAGACCACACAAAAAGCATATTTAAAGATCGCTCAATTTCATATTGGGTATAGTCCACTGTTAAACATCTTGGGTATATGGCCATATGCCTCAAAGGCCTAAAGTAGTCCAGAGTCCTTGCAGTTTTCATGCCATGTGGCACCCATTTGTCTATTTGCATAAAGGTATTATGCCCCACCTACACGTTCTGCCTTTTTTTTTAGGTTGTATAAGGATGAAATGGTGGGGTCAGTGTTGCCAGATTGGGCGGTTTCCCTCCCAGTTGGTCTGCTTAGGATGACCGTGTTTAGGTAAAAACGTCATTTGGGCGGGGGTTTTCTGCACATTTATGGCCATAGAAATCAATAGAGTTTAGTTCAAATTGGGTGGGATGTAGTGCTTCCAGGCAGATTTTGGGCATTTCTGGGCTGGAAATCTGGCAACCCTGGGGTGTGTTAACATCTACATGGGTGGAGCCACACATAGCCTGGCACCAATCAGCACCAAACATTTCTGCTTTGTTTTTGTGGAGTTACAAAACAAAATTCGCCCTATATATCCTGCAATGGTGTGGATTTTTTTTTAAAATCCAGGATCGTGATCCAGATCACCACCAATATTGGATCACTTATTTCCTTTGTCATTTCCAACAACTCCACAAAATTTCATGAAGATCCATGCATAACTTTTTGGCCTATCTTGCTGGCAAACAGACAGACAAACACACAGACAAACAAACGAACACAACCGAAAACATGACATCCTTGGTGGAGGTAAAAATCCTAGTGTTTCATATTAGGCCTATGAAATCACACTGCTGAACATCTTGGGTCACATTGTGCCAGAAAGGGTGATGCAGCAGTGCCTTTGCATCCCCACTTTTGGGCTCCATAAATACTTTTACATGCTTTCTTCTTTTTTGATGTTGTGTAAGGATGACATCATGGTGGTTCTATAACCTCTATGAAGGAGGAGCCACATATGCAATAGAATTTTATTTGGGTTGTTAACATAGAGGTCAGTTATATTCTTACAGTCATTTTGCAGCTACACCGTTCATAGCCTATTTATATTGCCTACTGTATCCTATTGGGCTATTTCACATAGCATAGCATAGCATTTTAAAAGATCCCTCAGTTTCATATTTGGAATAATCCACTGTTGAACATCTTGGTTATATGGCCGAAGTACTCATGTTGATGACCAATGGCCATAATATTATGCCTCAGAGGCCTAAAGACAGAACTCATACCCTGTGGCCTATATAGACCCATTTGTCTATTTACATAAAGGATCTTAGATGCCCCACCTTCACATTGCCTTTTTTTAGGTTGTATAAGGACAACATCGTGGGGCCAGTGTTGCCAGATTGGGCAGTTTTCCTCCCAATTGGGCTGCTTAGGATGACCGTCTGCGGGTAAAGGGGGGGTAAACACGGCATTTAGGTTTATTCTGCAGTTTTATTACTAGAAACCAATAGAATTTAGTTCAAGTTTGGTGGGATTTAGTGCTTCCAGGCGGATTTTGAGCATTTTTTTTGGGCTGGAAATCATGGTATTATCTGGCAACCCTGCATGGGGTGCATTCTATAACATCTACATGGGCGGAGCCAGAGGCGCATCTTGTCACCAGGCTAGGCAGGCAGCAGCTTGGGGCCCCCAAGCTTATAGATGGTTAATGACAGCTAAACCTTTATACTAAAGTTGTGGCGATTTGTTTTGAATGTTATTTTTTGTTATATTTCGCTTGGGCCCCAGCTTACCATAGAATCGCCTCTGGGCGGAGCCACACATAGCCTACATAAGCATCAATCAGCAATCGCCTTATGGCACGATAGCATTGTTGTATCTCTTGTACTGTTATCATCGTCATCCATAGCCCAATATATAATTTATTGTGTTATAAAGATAGGTCAATGAAATTGCTCCAGTCAGTGATTATACGCCTTTTCTTGTACTCTTGGTATTTATTTTATTAGAGCTGATTAGAATTCAACTGGCTATGAACACACAATATATACCACTTTAAAACAATCCTGTTGTTATTAAGCCTGTGGAATCACACTGCTGAACATCTTGGGTCATTGGTTCCCGAAAGGGGGATGGACTAGTCGTGCTTGCAGACCTCATACCCTGTGGAATGCGTTGTCTATTTGCATAAAGGCATTTAGATGCCCCACCTTCTGCCTTTTTTTTAGGTTGTATAAGGATGACATTGTGGACGACATTTGCAGTTTCCCTCCCAATTGGGCTGCTTAGGATGACCGTCTGTGTGTAAAGGGGAGTAAAAAGGGCATTAGGGCAGGTTTTTCTGCAGATTTATGTAAATGAATAGAATTTTGTTGAAATTGGGTGGGATTTAGTGCTTCCAGGCGGATTTTGAGCATTTTTGGGCTGGAAATCATTTGTCTCATCTGGCAACCCTGGCACCCCATGATGGTGTGTGTTCTATAACATCTACATGGGTGGAGCCACACATAGCCTACATAAGCATTAATCAGCATCAATCACCTCATGGCATGATAGCATTGTTATCTGCCCAGATAAATATATTTGACGTTATTGTTGTATCCCTTCTACTGTCAACATCATCATCCTCCTCCTAGGAATAGCCTACACTAGCTGTTTGACATTATAATAGTAGGCTACATGCAAAGAATGGGTAGGCTCAACAACAACAACAACAACAACAACAACAACAACAACAACAACAACAACAACAACAACAACATAGTAGGTTCAACAAAAACTCAATAAGGTGTTCAGCTGATATCATACACAACAAAATGTTTTAGATATTTTTGTGTAACCAACAAACAAGGCTTCGAAGCATGCCTGTATAAAAGCACATATTTTAGTGTCTCCCTTGGATAGATATGCAGGTTCACAAAGGAAAAGGCCTGCTTCACATTTGTTCATTAAACATTCAAGTTCATTCAAGTTAATTGGCAGAATTTGCCAAACATTGCAAACCAGTTTACATAAATATAGCAGGGCAACTTAGTTTTTAAAAGCTTAACTGGCTTGCAAAGTTTTACAATACAGCCAGATGTCCAGGGATAGACGATAAGTAATAGCCTACTTTCTCAAGCCAGTTTGTGCACTTCTGTGACCAGGGATTGACGTCATCACCAACTTGCCAATAAGGTAAAACTTGGCTTTTGGTGTAATTTACAGTAAGTCTCATTTTGTCACAAGATAATGGAGATGTAATGAAGACCATTTTCTGTCTAAACCCAATTTTGACCAAATATTAGGCCTAGTTACTGCCGATTTGCCTTTGTAGGGGAGTATACACTATGTGTGTAGCACTGAGGTGCTGTTTCCACGTAGCTGGATATTTTTATATGTGGATATTTTTTTTCTCCTGGTTGCATTGGTTTTGCATTGGTTTTGGCCTCCCGTTTCCACTAGCAGATATTTAAAATCCAGGAGGAAAAAAAAGCAGGAGAAAAAAATATCCTGTTTAGGGGGCCGAAACGCATTTCTTACAATGAAGGATTTATTTTGATCCACATGTTGCGTTTACACCTGAACAGGAGGAAAAAAAAATGCCCAGCTAAAAAAATATCCTGCTACGTGGAAACAGCACCTTAGTGTGCAGCTGTGGCCTATGGCTAGTTGGTCTTGCAGCCTGGGGGCTGAGGGCTGTAGGTTCAAATCTCTCCCTCCATCCATGGCTGAAGTGCCCTTGAGCAAGGCACCTAACCCCACATTGCTCCAGGGACTGTAAGCGATACCCTGTAAATATCCAAGTTGCTTTGGATAAAAGTCTCAGCTAAATGTAATGATGTATAGCTGTTTATTTTATAAAACACATCTAAAGGAATAAGTACTCACTGGTTAATAGAAAGGGTGAATGGTTGGGAAAACTACTTGCCACAATGCCTAAAAAAGTTACTGTCAAGCTCTAGTTGTGACTAATGATGATTGGGAAGACCATGGGCAGCCATGGCCTAGTGGTTAGAGAGTTGGTCTTTCAATCTAGGGGTTGCCGGTTCGAATCCCCCACGACCTCTCCCTACACCTCCATCCATGGCTGAAGTGCCCTTGAGCAAGGCACCTAACCCCACATTGCTCCAGGGACTGTAACCAATACCCTGAAAAATAATAGTTGTAAGTCACTTTGAACAAATAGCGTCAGCTAAGTGAAATGTAATGTAATGTAATGTAATGTAAGACACCCCTGGGAAAGCACTTAATCTGACTTGGCTAATCCAGAGGGGCGATCCTGGGTAGAATAATCCCCTGGGTTCTCCTGTAATTAGAATACACCTGTAGCCTATTTGGCAGCAACTGTAATGGGGAAACCTGTGCAATTTTCCGTGGACAACTTTACAAA
This sequence comes from Engraulis encrasicolus, assembly GCF_034702125.1. Classification (NCBI taxonomy): domain Eukaryota; kingdom Metazoa; phylum Chordata; class Actinopteri; order Clupeiformes; family Engraulidae; genus Engraulis; species Engraulis encrasicolus. Next base: position 48,209,267 of record NC_085868.1, on the reverse strand, counting down.
TGCTTTAGGTTGGCACAAAATAGAAAACTCATACATGGCCGAGTGACAGTGCAGTGATCTCCAAATGGTGGCCCGCAGGCCAGATCCGGCCCGGGCATGGCAAACATTTGGCCCACCATGAGGTTGGAACAAATACAAATATATACAACAAACCCTTGCACATGGCTACAGAACAGAAAGTCGACCGAAACGGTCTTACAGGGGACATCCGGAGTTCAAGTCAGAATCACAATACAGATCCAGGATTTTTTTTAAAGATTCTTCACCATTGCGAGAATTTTCACATTCCCTCCACAAAAACAAGGCAGAAAGACTTGAAAATATAGGGTGTAGCATGATCAAATGTTCTTCCTTGGTGGAGATCTACACTCTCTGGGTGCATTTCTAGTTAACATAGAGGTCAGTGATTCATATTTATTTACTGTAGGCCTATTTTGCTTCATTTCATGTATTTGCTTATATAATTCAGTTGGCTGAGACCACACAAAAAGCATATTTAAAGATCGCTCAATTTCATATTGGGTATAGTCCACTGTTAAACATCTTGGGTATATGGCTAAGTATCATGGCCAATGGCCATATGCCTCAAAGGCCTAAAGTAGTCCAGAGTCCTTGCAGTTTTCATGCCATGTGGCACCCATTTGTCTATTTGCATAAAGGTATTAGGATGCCCCACCTACACGTTCTGCCTTTTTTTTTAGGTTGTATAAGGATGAAATTGTGGGGTCAGTGTTGCCAGATTGGGCGGTTTCCCTCCCAGTTGGTCTGCTTAGGATGACCGTGTTTAGGCAAAAACGTCATTTGGGCGGGGATTTTCTGCACATTTATGGCCATAGAAATCAATAGAGTTTAGTTCAAATCGGGTGGGATGTAGTGCTTCCAGGCAGATTTTGAGCATTTCTGGGCTGGAAATCTGGCAACCCTGGGGTGTGTTAACATCTACATGGGTGGAGCCACACATAGCCTGGCACCAATCAGCACCAAACACTCTGCTTTTTTCAAGTCTTTCTGCTTTGTTTTTGTGGAGTTACAAAACAAAATTTGCCCTCAATGGTGAAGAATCTTTTTTTAAAATCCTGGATCCAGATCATGATTAGGATCACCATCAAAATTGTACCACTTGTTCCTTTTGTCATTTCCAACAACTCCACAAAAATGTCATGAAAATCCGTGCATAACTTTTTGGCCTATCTTGCTGGCAAACAGACAGACAAACACACAGATAAACAAACGAACACAACCGAAAACATGACATCCTTGGTGGAGGTAAAAATCCTAGTGTTTCATATTAGGCCTATGGAATCACACTGCTGAACATCTTGGGTCACATTGTGCCAGAAAGGGTGATGCAGCGGTGCCTTTGCATCCCCACCTTTGGGCTCCCTAAATACTTTCACATGCTTTCAGTTTGTGGAGTATGGCGTGCTCTTATTCAGATAGTTTGTTGGCTTCTTGGGTTTGGGGTTGGGTCTGCACAGCAATTGGGTACTTTTACATGCTTTCTTCTTTTTTGATGTTGTGTAAGGATGACATCATGGTGGTTCTATAACCTCTATGTGGGAGGAGCCACATATGCAATAGAATTTTATTTGGGTTGTTAACATAGAGGTGAGTTATATTCTTACAGTCATTTTGCAGCTACACCGTTCATAGCCTATTTATATAGCCTACTGTATCCTATTGGGCTATTTCACGAGACTTTATTACAATTGCTTAAAATTCAGTTTGCTGAGACCACACACAACGTAGCATTTTAAAAGATCCCTCAGTTTCATATTTGGAATAATCCACTGTTGAACATCTTGGTTATATGGCCGAAGTACTCATGTTGATGACCAATTGCCATATTATGCCTCAGAGGCCTAAAGTAGTCCAGAGTGTTTGCAGATCTCATACCCTGTGGCCTATATAGACCCATTTGTCTATTTACATAAAGGATCTTAGATGCCCCACCTTCACATTGCCTTTTTTTAGGTTGTATAAGGACAACATCGTGGGGCCAGTGTTGCCAGATTGGGCAGTTTTCCTCCCAATTGGGCTGCTTAGGATGACCGTCTGAGGGTAAAAGGGGGGTAAACTTTTAAACATTTGGGTAGGTTTATTCTGCAGTTTTATTGCTATAAACCAATAGAATTTAGGTGAAGTTTGGTGGGTTTTATTGCTTCCAGGCAGATTTTGAGCATTTTTTTGGGCTGGAAATCATGGTCTCATCTGGCAACCCTGCATGGGGTGCATTCTATAACATCTACATGGGCGGAGCCACACATAGCATAAGCATCAATCAGCAATCGCCTCATGGCACGATAGCATTGTTGTATCCATTGTACTGTCATGATCGTCATCCTAGGAATAGCCCAATATATAATTTATTGTGTTATAAAGATAGGTCAATGAAATTGTTCCAGTCAGTCTTTATACGCCTTTCCTTGTACTCTTGGTATTTATTTTATTAGAGCTGATTAGAATTCAACTGGCTATGAACACAATATACTTTAAAACAATCCTGTTGTTTTTAGGCCTGTGGAATCACACTGCTGAACATGGGTCATATGTTCCCGAAAGGGGGATGGACTAGTCGTGCTTGCAGACCTCATACCCTGTGGAATGCGTTGTTTATTTGCATAAAGGCAGTTAGATGCCCCACCTTCACATTGCCTTTTTTTAAGTTGTATAAGGACGACATTGTGGGGTCCGTGTTGCCAGATTGGGCAGTTTCCCTCCCAATTGGGCTGCTTAGGATGACCGTCTGTGTGTAAAGGGGGGTAAAAAGGGCATTAGGGCAGGTTTTTCTGCAGATTTATGTAAATGAATAGAATTTAGTTCAAATTGGGTGTGATTTAGTGCTTCCAGGCGGATTTTGAGCATTTTTGGGCTGGAAATCAGTGGCCTCATCTGGCAACCCTGGCACCCCATGATGGTGTGTGTTCTATAACATCTACATGGGTGGAGCCACACATAGCCTACATAAGCATTAATCAGCATCAATCACCTCATGGCATGATAGCATTGTTATCTGCCCAGATAAATATATTTGACGTTATTGTTGTATCCCTTCTACTGTCAACATCATCATCCTCCTCCTAGGAATAGCCTACACTAGCTGTTTGACATTATAATAGTAGGCTACATGCAAAGAATGGGTAGGCTCAACAACAACAACAACAACAACAACAACAACAACAACAACAACAACAACAACAACAACAACAACAACAACAACAACAACAACATAGTAGGTTCAACAAAAACTCAATAAGGTGTTCAGCTGATATCATACACAACAAAATGTTTTAGATATTTTTGTGTAACCAACAAACAAGGCTTCGAAGCATGCCAGTATAAAAACACATATTTTAGTGTCTCCCTTGGATAGATATGCAGGTTCACAAAGGAAAAGGCCTGCTTCACATTTGTTAATTAAACATTCAAGTTCATTCAAGTTAATTGGCAGAATTTGCCAAACTGTAAAACATTGCAAACCAGTTTACATAAATATAGCAGGGCAACTTAGTTTTTAAAAGCTTAACTGGCTTGCAAAGTTTTACAATACAGCCAGATATCCAGGGATAGACGATAAGTAATAGCCTACTTTCTCAAGCCAGTTTGTGCACTTCTGTGACCAGGGATTGACATCATCACCAACTTGCCAATAAGGTAAAACTTGGCTGTTGGTGTAATTTACAGTAAGTCTCACTTTGTCACAAGATAATGGAGGTGTAATGAAGACCATTTTTGACCAAATATTAGGCCTATTTACTGCAGCTTTGCCTTTGTAGGGGAGTATACACTATGTGTGTAGCACTGAGGTGCTGTTTCCACGTAGCTGGATATTTTTATATGTGGATATTTTTTTTCTCCTGGTTGCATTGATTTTGCATTGGTTTTGGCCCCCCGTGTCCACTAGCAGATATTTAAAATCCAGGAGGGAAAAAAAGCAGGAGAAAGAAATATCCTGTTTAGGGGGCTGAAACGCATTTGTTACAATGGAGGATTTATTTCTATCCACATGTTGCGTTTACACCTGAACAGGAGAAAAAAATACCCTGCTAAAAAAATATCCTGCTACATGGAAACAGCACCTTAGTGTGAAGCTGTGGCCTAGGCTAGTTGGTCTTGCAGCCTGGGGGCTGAGGGTTATAGGTTCAAATCTCTCCCTCCATCCATGTTTGAAGTGCCCTTGGGCAAGGCACCTAACCCCACATTGCTCCAGGGACTGTAAGCGATACCCTGTAAATATCCAAGTTGCTTTGGATAAAAGTCTCAGCTAAATGTAATGATGTATAGCTGTTTATTTTCTAAAACACATCTAAAGGAATAAGTACTCACTGGTTAATAGAAAGGGTGAATGGTTGGGAAAACTACTTGCCACAATGCCTGCCAAGCAAAAAAGTTACTGTCAAGCTCTAGTTGTGGTGACTAATGATGATTGGGGAGACCATGGGCAGCCATGGCCTAGTGGTTAGAGAGTTGGTCTTTCAATCTAGGGGTTGCCGGTTCGAATCCCCCACGACCTCTCCCTACACCTCCATCCATGGCTGAAGTGCCCTTGAGCAAGGCACCTAACCCCACATTGCTCCAGGGACTGTAACCAATACCCTGAAAAATAATAGTTGTAAGTCGCTTTGAACAAATAGCGTCAGCTAAGTGAAATGTAATGTAATGTAATGTAAGACACCCCTGGGAAAGCAGTTAATCTGACTTCGCTAATCCAGAGGGGCGATCCTGGGCAGAATAATCCCCTGGGTTCTCCTGTAATTAGAATACACCTGTAGCCTATTTGGCAGCAACTGTAATGGGGAAACCTGTGCAATTTTCCGTGGACAACTTTACAAATGCTTTAGGTTGGCACAAAATAGAAAACTCATACATGGCCGAGTGACAGTGCAGTGATCTCCAAATGGTGGCCCGCAGGCCAGATCCGGCCCGGGCATGGCAAACATTTGGCCCACCATGAGGTTGGAACAAATACAAATATATACAACAAACCCTTGCACATGGCTACAGAACAGAAAGTCAACCGAAACGGTCTTACAGGGGACATGCGGAGTTCAAGTCAGGAGGGTGCAGGCTACAACAATGCAAATGTACCCTCAATATTAAAACAACAAACTCCAGAAATGTACCAGAGCTGTAATGAACTACCCGTAGCCCCTTAATGCACGCCGTACCTCCTGTGGCACGCTGTAATAGACATTGAAAGTTAACTACTACAGTACTACAATACTATGACAGTGCACAGGGCCTTTAGTAATGCACTACGACTTGGTCATTGCCATGCTGGTAACAGCTAATTTATAAAGCCGTGTATTAAGGGGTTAAAATGTGACAAGCAAAACGATCAGTCCTGGACTGGTGATCTAGCATACAGGGCATTACCTGGTGGGCCGAGAGTCATCAGGGGCTGATCCCATTAGATTTTTTACTGTATTTTCTGGCCCACAATGTAGAGAAATGCTCAGGCCTTTTTAAAATACCAATTCAGTTCTGCAACCAGGAATTTACAAAAGGAGCAGAGGTGGGGACAGAATGGAACCAGGCCAGGGCTATGAATTCAGAGTTGTCAGATGGTGGTATAAGTCATGTATTTTATGCAGCAGCTTTCTTTTTGCTAGAGAGCAACATCACTATAACAGGCAATGATGAAGTAAAAATAAAATAGAACTAGAAATGCACTCAGAGAGTGCAGACTCCTGCCAAGGAAGCTGTTTGATAGAACATTTGACAATGTGACACCCTACATTTTTCAAGTCTTTTTGTCTTGTTTTTGTGGAGTAGAAACTGGAATGTCAAAATTCGACCCTATCCCAGGTGAAGAATCTTTTTTTAAAAATCCGGATCGAGATCCAGATCACTACCAAAATCAATTGGTCCTTTTTTTCATTTCCAACTACTACACGAATTTAATCAAAATCTGTTCATACATTTTTTAGTTATCCTATCCCTGACAGACAGACAAACAGACAGACAAACAACCTCTTTGGCGGAGGTGAATTATATTTCCCTTTACTACACTGTCTTCTCAGGCTACTCAACAGCAGAGCAGCAGCATAGCAGAATGCACAGATTTACTTGGGGCCCACATTAGGATAGTGCTTCCTACGCAGGGCTCTAAATTAGCACTAGCAAACCAGCAGATGCTGGTGAAATTTCAATTTGGCTTGTGACCCATTTATATATACTGTCAATGGACCCATTAGTGAGAGTGTGTTTGGCTAGTAAGATTTATATTTACCAACCATTTTGGCTAGAGATGAAAAAAGTTACTTTAGAGCCCTGTTCCTAGGCCTTATCAGAACATACACTGAAATGTTCCAGAACAATTGATCCATCTAATATTCCCGTCATACAGGATTAAAAAAAAAAGAATGATGATGATCTTTTATGCAAATGTCAGGCTGGCTTTAGATAGTCAACATCCTTGTTCCCACTTCAAATATCCACAAAGGGAAACACAGAGAAAGCTACTACAGAAAACACAGCAACAGCCTTCTGGGAAATTACTGTTTTTATGTTTTTTAAAGTCTGTTAAAGGGAAATTATATTTTTATTCTACTTTTTACCACATTGACACATGTTGCACCGCCATTCCATATTTGGAAGTAAAGGTCCCCAATTTCCTGGTAATCATAGTGAATCATGACAAAGAACATTTTTTTTTTGCAAACCATTAGGCCTATTGTATTTGCTGACTCGGTTTGCTTTGGTCCAGTGAATCAGCTTAAGCAAGCCAGGGGCAACCAGATTTGCATGCATGCAGTAGGCCTATATGGACAAAGGTTGAGCAGGCTGCACGGCTGCACTGCACGTGAAGGGTCTGTGTGGGCGTTATACAGAGGCTAATGCTCCTGGAGCCCTTCTGCTCTCTAATCAGCCATCTCTCTCTCTCTCTCTCTCTCTCTCTCTCTCTCTCTCTCTCTCTCTCTCTCTCTCTCTCTCTCTCTCTCACCCACCAAAGGATTATCTTAAATAGGCCTTCCTTTAAACCTGTGCGTGCTCCATGCCTTTTGATACAGCTAGTAATATAGGCTTGGTCAGGGTTGAACTAAAGAGCTTGTGGAACGCCTCCCTTTGCAATGAATGAGGATACAATTCAATTTGAGAATATGAGAATATCAGAAAGTCAATCCCAAGTCAATCCCAGCGCACATCCCAAAGTAACAAATTGCTGCGAGTGCAGAATATTGAAAAAAAAACGCATACGGAGAAAAGGAGAAGAAATATTAGCACACCGCAAAAGCTCCCTTGTTGTGATTTAATGTGAAAAAATGGCACAATGTTTCGACCAGCAAGGTCTTCGTCAGGTGTCAGAGTACACAGTACACAGTAAGTGGGCAGGTCTGCATATAGTGAATGACAAAAGACCAACAAAGGTCGCCGTCTGCGCCTGCACTTAACACCCGTGTATTGCTTGGTGCGTGCACTCCCAAAAAGTAGTAATCACTCAAGGTAATGGAAAAAAGGAGGCAAACCTTGTCCAGTTAACCTTAGACTTCTGTTGTTTAATTTCGGCTTCAATACACATGTGTTCGCCTCCTTTTTTCCATTATCTTGAGAGGGGGCTGGGTCCTCAGACATCAATCAAGGAAACAGCATTCTCCATAGGTCACCTAAGGCATTGTTTCTCAACCTTTTTTAGATGAGGCACCCTTTCAATTCATGAAAAAATTCAAGGCACCCCAAACCAACAAGCCGTTACATGGCATCACATCCGATACCACTCAAGCTTAGAAAAGTAACACATTTGGAGACGTCACACGACCTACGTTCGAAGTTGCAGCTGACTAGGGCAACCTATATTTACTTTATTGTGTGTAAATGGCTAATGAAAGATTCCACTGACTAGCATTAACTTATCAATTTAGGCAAATATGTATTATATTGCATGATTTATTTATCAGCCACGTTTCCGTGGCACCCCTGACGGGGGCCTGCGGCACCCCAGGGTGCCCCGGCACCAATGTTGAGAAACACTGACCTAAGGTATTCAATTAGTTCATATGGTGACATTGACAGTAGACACATTAAAAAACGACTACTGAACTCATTGCCATCCCAGAATATCCAATATCAGAAAGTCAAACTTGAGCATCCCTAATATTAATTGGGGTCAGGGTGTGGGTTAAATTTGTTATGCCAGTAGACCCTATATCTGAGACGAGAGATTTTCGTCTCCCTGACTACTACAACGCATGTTCTAAAATAGGCCTACTATTGTTTGTGAGAACAACTGTAAGTTAGATACAGTGAGGGTGTAAAATAAAGTGTTACCAAACATGACCAGTCGAATACATGCTCCTGCAGGTGCCTTGTTGATACTAAGGGGGCAATGGGAGGCTTATGATGAGGTCATGGGGGGCGTTTGTCTGAAAAAGTTTGAGAGCCATGGGGCTAGGGTTTGAGTTAGGAGTGTGTTAACAAGGTAGGCCTACTGGTAGCCAATTTTGATAGAACACTGGAGGGGAACACCCTGGGCTCAGACAGAAAAGTCTTTCCTGCTACATATTTGCTACGGCCAATCTATAACCAACGGATTTTTAGATCCGCTAAAAGGTGATGTCGGAAGCACAGGGAGATGTGACACGTGACAGGACTTCTAAATTCTCAGCCCAGTTCGTCCACCTCTGCTGAATGCTTAGAGCTGCCCACTGCTCAGAGTGGAGGGACTTTGGAAAGACCTTAGAATGGCTGTGTGCCAATACTCCCTATTCAAGCTGTTTATGCTCCAATGATCTTGTTAAGAAGGGTGAGAGAAGCATCTGAAAGAGAGGTGTGTCAGACTTGTGTACAGATGTGTTGTTATATGGTCTCAACACCTGCTGATAGTAATGTGAGAATAAGTTGGTGAATACGTTTAAATTGGATTTGAATTTCAGCCTTTATGCTTTTTAAGGGACAGCCAAAACATCAGCCCATTGGAAACATTTTTTTTTTCAGAGGTAACAGAGGTAAGCCATCGCCAACCTAATAGTATATATCTCGATTTTCTGTTAATTAATTACATTTCACCACTGTGGGCCTTCATCATTGGATTTCCAGCTATTCTCCAAACTAAAATACCATCATAAAAATACATTATGTAGGCCTACTTTCTATGTGCTCATTTAGAAAAGGGAGTCAGAGGGCATGGTGTCCAATCCTTGAATTTCACAGTTTTATTTGTCTGATATACACGTACATTAGATCAATAAATGATCCAATTAACATGCACATGATAAAACCATGAGCAGAGCTCTATAATACTGACCTCACCCTAACTGCAACAGACTAAGAACTCTCTGGCCTCCCTTCGCCTAAACAATCCCTTTTGTAGGTTATGATGACCAGATCCAATCAACGTCCTTGGATTCCTCCCCCTTGTGATGCCCAATAACCAGACGCATTGACCTTGAGTCGTTATGTGGCTCTTAGTTCGCTCAATTATAGTATTTTGCTGATCACACAGACTCCTTGATGCATATTACAGAATGTCCTTTTTCATGAAAATACTTTTGATAGCCTAAATACACTGTCAGGGACGCACTCTTTTTGAAATGTATGCCTTTGCCCAAGCACTGAACACTGAACTTTTGCCCCCACTCAAGAGTTCTCTGTATTTTCCTGGGGTTCCCTTGAGAAGCCCAAGCCACATGAGAAACATCTTTCCAGATCTTCTGCCAAAATGGCATAACATTTTATTATGTGTATTTATGTGATGCTCAATTCTTGATTGCATCTAACTGCTGCTTTTGGGGAGAAAGTGCAATCTGATTCAACGGTTCAAGTGGGTTCATGCGTCTTTCCTCGGTTGTTCTGCCTCCTGGAGAAAACAATTAAATTGTGTTTGTTTTTTTTCAGGATATTGAATTCAAAAGCCTCAAAAGTTTTTCATTTTTTTCATATTGAATACAAACTTTGAACCTTGCATTGCTAACCCGGAGGCCACTGAGAGGTACAGGAGGAAGTAGTTTTACCTGCACCCTGTGTGTTCAGGTCAGTCATCTAAACCTCAAACCAGAGGCGACTAGTGTGCTGGGGCCTCAAGCAAAAATTCAAAGAAATCAATATCTGAACCAGAGCTGTATAAAGTAGAAGTATCAGTACTCAGTGCATAAAAATGTTGAAACCATGTAACCAGTGTTGTAATTACATCTGTAATGCCTCTTTTCCACTGGCAGTTTTCTGGTAGGCCTACAGCTCGACACAGCGTGATTCAGCCGCCACTTTTTGCTTTATGTTTGAGCTGTGTCGTGCCTATTCGAAAAGCAAAAAGTGGCGGCCGAGTCACGCTGTGTGGAGCTGTATAGGCCTACCAGAAAACCGGCAGTGGAAAAGAGGCATAAGAGCACTTCTACTTCTACACAGGGCCGTTATTGGGCCTATTTTAGGGGGGCTTTAGCCCTCCCCACATTAGTATTAGCCCCCCCTTTAACGATTTTGAAAATATATATATATATATATATATATATTTTTTTTTTACATTTTTCCAAAAACAAATGCATTAAAGCGCTGAATACGAACCACCAAGAAGGCAGGTTAATCTGAATACAAGTTCATGGTTGCTTATTTATTGTTTAATGCCACTTATATCCTACTGCACAGCAATAAAAGCAGGGTGCACAGCAATATGTTATGCGGGGGGGAAACAGGTAGAGGATTGTGCTTTGTGACTAACAACACCTCCAGAAAAGTGTAATTACTTACACGGATGAAATCTTCAGACCCAAAGTACCAGTTTTCACTCACAATACCCGTGTAATAAATCAATTTGACATTGTCTTGAAATTATAGTTGAGCTTTAATATTTGTCTTAACAGTTTGAAAACACACATGAACTGATTAAAATAGCTACTAATGGAGTAAAAATGACCAAATATCTGCCGGGGATGCATAGTTTTCCAAGTAAGGAACCGGTTTGAATGAATCGCTTCCTGACCACTGCTTCTCCTGGAGACGCGCAGTTAGTAACTCCTTAAAGTTCCTAGTCCTTGTGTAAATTATGCTCTCTGCATTTTTATCTAATCATTTTAACTTCCATACATAATATTCATCAGTTGAAACATTTTGAAATGTTTTGTTTAGCTTACATATAAGGAATGTTCATTAAAATGTGAATAAAAAAATCACTGTAACTAGTTTTTAAAAATTGGTATGGTGCTCTTAAAATAATTGTTCAAGAAGACGCTTTTGCACACTTCTGTAGATGGGCAGGTGCGTAAGATATTATCCCAGTGGGGTTGTCATTCAATTGTAAAGAAATCCTGCATACTGTCCATTCCACCAACAAACTTTAATACAACATGAAGAAGGTCGGATGACCGAAACAATGTATTAAAGTTTGTTGGTGGAATGGACAGTGTGCGGCATTTCTTTGCTCTTAAAATAATTAATTCATAGACAAAACCATAGCAGGTGAGCTGAAAAAATTCTGGCGCACGCTTGGCGTGCGCATTTTCTTCCTCTGGGGCTAAGCCCCCCCCGTCTCTCAAACCTAGTGACGGGCCTGCTTCTACTTCTACTTCTACTTTATACAACTGTGATCTGAACCAAAATTGCCACAACTGTAGTGAATTACGAGCTATTATTCACATTAGGTTTGGGGGTCCCAAGCATCTGCCTGCCTAGGCTGGTGGCAAGATGCGCCTCTGCCTAAAACCTGAAACTCAATTTGAATGAGCTGTTAAGCAGTAGAAGTAGGACTGCAGTAGACTTTATTAATTTAAGTACAACCCAACTGTCTTTTTCACTGAATGAAGAAGCTGTAATATCATCAGTGTGCACATGTTTACGCTTTTGTGGCACTGGAGTGCAGTGCACACACAAACACACGCAAGAACACACACTCACGGTACGCACGCACACGCACACGCACACGCACACACACACACACACACACACACACACTGTACACACGCACACGCACACGCACACGCACACACACACACACACACACTAAAAGCACATGCACCTTGCCACTATCACTTGTCAGGCATAATGCTCCTGAACAGACTCCCCCTCAGCCGCACGGCACATGCTGTTCAGCACAGGCACATGTGACTGCCTCTCAATTTACAGACCCCTCGCTCTCGCACAGTGGCACACACACACACACACACGCACACACGTGCAGACACGCACACGCGTGCAGAGACACACACACACACACACACACACACACACACACACACACACACACACACACACACACACACACACACACACACACACACACACACACACACACACACACACCATTTAATTGACATGATATTGTGATGAATTGAGACACTACTGTATTAAGCCACTTGGTGCTAGGGCCAATTCTAATGCCCTGCATGTAGTCATTACAAAGCACTTTCAGAAATATTGGGAAGTTAACCAAAAAGTGGCTATCAATTCTCATCGCAAGCACACAGAGTGCACATGAAACAGCAACAAAAAGCACCGTGTCAGAGAAACGGCCCATCTCCATGTGACTCAGGGATATTTTTATGTGCTTCAATGGCCTTTCAGCATAGGGAGGACAGCGCTAAGGAAAGAGCATAATGGCAATCCTGAATGGGAGCGTTTGAAGCAACCATGTGTGGGCAGTCACTTGATGTATGATCGTCTGTCCATTCACAGAGAAGCCCACCGACGGGGGAGCAATGTTGCTACAGCAACCAGGTTTTTTTGTGGACGCTGGATAGATGCTGTGCCTATCGTCATCACTGATGTACTGTAGGTTGCATGGCCTTGGAGCCACGTGTGTGAAGTGGTCTTGGTGTACCTAGAATTGGTCCTCACATTACAGAGAGCAATAGCTGCAATAGCTGCAGGCAATAGCTTTTTTGTGTTGACATGGTGATGTGGTGCAGAATAATGAGGCCTGATCTGATGTGTCATTCAGTGGAAAATAAAGCACCGGAAGTTATTAAAAAATAGCTGTTGGCGTGTCCTTCAGCTAGATATTTACCCGAAATTTCACTGCCACTGGTTTGTGAATGTGTGAATGTGACGTATTATACCAGTACATACAATACAAAGCGCTTTGAGTGCTCGAATGAGTGAAAAGGTGCTATATAAACACAGTCAATTTACCATTAAAGTATGTTTTTGTACTTAATTCATATGTGGCTATAGTGGTCTGTAGAGCAAAAAAGATGAAAAGATCTTTTTCAAAATGCTATTAAGTCAATCAAATGTAATTAAAAAAAATGTGTCTGGAGATAAAATAAAAAAAAACTAAATTGAATGATTTTAAGGAGTAGGAACAAATGGCCTTCTTTCCAGGACAACCTTGTCCCTAATTGTCATTATAGTACATGTCATAGCACATTTGACCAGTAGAGGGTGCAGAGAATATGCCTCAAACTCACACATGACATGAGGTTCTTTTCAATATCCTAACTGTGGCCTCACGCTTCGCTGATGCCCCGTCCAGAGAGTGTTTATGGGTAGTACGAGAGAGCAATCTCGCTACTTTTTCCGGGTGGTACTGTCCACTAAGTGGCGCCATCCAGACAGCGCAGAGGAGCGCCAAGGAGCGCAGAGGCTGTTGAAATGAATGTGGTCCCATGGAGCTCAACCACGATGCTGCCATTGCTTTGGGAGAGAATTGGTATCATCGTTTCATTTTATTTTTCCAAAAGGCAGGATAGATTATCCTTTCAAACAGCAGTTAGTTTGAATGTTTAAACTTGCTGGATCTTTGTAAAATACGTCTTTATTGTCAATATGACGTCACGAGTGGCTTCACACACTGCGTTTGGATTGGTCGGCCAGCTGCATTGCTGTGATCACGACGGCCGTAAAGCAATTTTGTTAGCAAGATGCTAGCGGAGCCTGACTCATAAATGCCAAAGCTGTAGGAAATCAGAAGGACATAACTCCCATGTTATTGTACATTTAATTGAAATCCACATTGGTTTCACAGAACTTACAGTAATATTGTCAAGTTTCAGCAGACAGCGAGCACAATTGTCAGTTATTAGCGCCAGCCTTATGACCTCTGCTGTCTCGACAGCGCTCCCTAGGTGAACTGCAGGCACGGGTTTGAGGGCGAGATTCAACACTGTATGTAAACCCACTGTGCCCCGTCTCCGTGGAGAAAACATTTAACTTTCCCCGCTGTCACTCTAGCCACAACAACTTTTTGGGGGACTTTTCCCCCTTTAACATCTTGACTAGGAATTGTGCTTTTGCGAGGTATTGAAAAAACGTTTGTGGTCAATGAGGTCATCACAAGGCCACAAGCACGAGGGAGGACGGGAGTTAGGACAATGGAAAGAACTCGTGTACCGTGAAGGAAGGAGTGTCCTGTAGACAGGAAATGACATCATGTAAATGAAGTGAGGTCATGATGCACAAGCTGGGTGTGTTGCATAGAGGTAGAAAATAACACTAGAGAGGACCCCGCCCCCCTTTTTACGGCAATCTGTAGCGGCCATTATCTGTAGGTAGGTCAGAGAAATGGAAATTAACGGAGAACGAGGCTCACCTCTGTCAAAAATGGCTTAATCATGTGAAAATGTCCACCAACACACTATACAAGGACAATAGTTGAAGTGTGTTGCTAACTATGTTCGTAAAAGATATTATTTGATTTTGAAATGTATTTTATCGACTCATATGATTTAAGTAGATATTTAGCCTGACATTTCAAATCTGGTCTTTGATTAAAGTGTTACTTCATATTTACAAAGTTTTAGTCAATTTCTTGACAGGGATGGGCGTGTTCTCCATTGACTTGCATTGCCTAAAGGTACCTACACTACCTACGGAAGTTGGGAAGCTCCAGCTGCCATTTCCCAGTGCTGTCGCAAATTGCCGTGTCCTCTCTAGTGTTATTTTCTACCTCTATGGTGTGTTGTCTCTACTGGCTCATGTTTAATATTACATTGCTCACCCACTGACAAAGTGTCTGCTCTGAGGTCTGTGGTGGCTCTCTAAAGACAGAGCAAAGCACTCAAACAGCAAGAAATGGTGCCCCTCAAACAGTACAATTTATACATTCTATATCCTTCATAACTGTAACCTATGCCATCAATTCATTTTGACCTTTGGAAGGGATACTGCCCTAAAGAGCAAAAAGACAGGTACTGTGCAGCAATTCAAATAGAGTAAAATGGCTTTAAAATAATTCCGTAGACCATTGTAGTTTGGGGGATTATTGACATTTAGCTGTTTTGAAGCTCAATCATGTTATTTAAAGGGACACTATGCTGGATTTTTTGTTGTTTATTTCCAGAATCCATGCTACCCATTCACTAATGTTACCTTTTTCATGAATATTTGAATAATACTTTTATAGGCCTACATACAGTGTTTTTTTTATCGCACATGCAAATACAATTCTTGCGCAAAGTGCATGTGCAAAGTAAAACAGTGTATGTATAAACTTAGTGATGATGTGAGACCTATTTATGATATATTGCCTAGGGGACACCTCATACTTAAGTCCTCCTTACAAGTTTTTGGGAAACGCAGCCCAGAGCGTTGACAGCCTGATCTCCAAAAATTCCGTGCTCCTGGACACGGATGTTAAGGACACGAAATCCGTGTCCAGGAGCACAGATTTTCCCAAAATTCTGTGCTCCTGGACACGGAATTGTTTTCCGTGCTCCTGGACACGGAATTGTTTTCCGTGATGGGCACACGGAAGTGCTTTCTATAGGCTATTGCCACAGCACTGTGTTAACTCTATCATTAGGAAATACATACAAAATACTAATCCTAAACAAAATAATGCTATAGCAATTTAAGTTGTGCCCTGACCAAAACATTCCCTAACCTTAACCTGTCATTAAAGACATATTTTTGAGAAATACCTTTTCCAGTTGGTTGCTAGGCTATCAAATTCATATAATGAATGAAAGAAAACTAGCTGTGCCCAGACCAAAACAATCCCTAACCCTAACCTGAAAGTAAGAATTTTTTTTTTTTTTTTAGAAAGACTTTTAAGACTTTGGACACATAAAGCTGTGGGAGAGCACTTCTGTGTGTTCATCACGGAAAATAATTCTGTGTCCAGGAGCACGGAATTTTGGCAAAATCCGTGCTCCTGGACACGGATTTTGTGTCCTTAACATCCGTGTCCAGGAGCAGAGAATTTTTGCAGATCATGTTTGAAATAGAGGACAGAGCCAGGCCACAATTCTTGCCCAGCTAGGATTATACCCTATGGTGTGATGCTAGCTAGACCAACCCAATGTCTGCATCATAGACAAACCTAGACTGGCAATGGGCGGTTCAAGGCACTAGCAGAATTTCGGATTGACTGGGCGCAGCCATCTTTGCGATTTTCGCGCCCAATCGGCTCCTCCCACAGACATAGCTCCTCCTAGTGAAGACTATCAGAGCTGTGAGCCATAGGAATGCATGGAATCCTGAGAACAGCCAAAGCCATCAGTTAAATCTGGTACGGGGGGTTGGCCACCTGTACCTCATGCTAAGATGGATGCTACATTAGCCTAATGGGAGGCAGAGGGCTGCCATCCCGGGTTCAGAAAGTAAAAGTCCTGCCACATATTCAGTCCAAACGATTCCCTAAAAGCCCACTGATCCATACAGTAGGCACTTCAGCAAGTTAAGCTACAGTGCAGGCAGAATAGAATGCACGCCAGGCCATATCAATTTCTCAATTCAGTTAATCCGCCTCTGATAGAAGGTGCTTTCTCTAGCGCTCCTTGTAACGCCAACTCAGTCAAGCAGGAAGTCAGGCCGTGGGTAGCCAAAAAGCTCAAAGTCCCCCATGAAGTGCTCGTAGAGGCGGCCGATGTCCCGCTTGCTGATGCCGGAGAAGTAGCTCTCCACTTTGGTGCGGTTGTAGCGCGTGATGCCCGGCGGGATGGTGGGGTAGGACACCAGGTTGTCGATGCCAGCCGCCTTGAGGATGTAGGGCGCATCGCGATCCAGCGTCTCGTGGTGGCCCACTGCGTCGTAATTGATGTCGCACGGGGCGCACAGCTTCACGTACGTTATCCAGTGGATCACATACTGCCTGAACTTTTTGTTCAGTTGCTTTTGGCCAACGGAGTCGCCCAGGTAGCGCACAAAGTCCTCGAAGCGCAGTCCTCGGGCGTGTCGGGGGGCGCTCGAGTCCTCAGTGTCCTGGCGCATCTTGCGGTACTTGCGGATGATGGCGGGCGCAATGTCATGCTTGTACCAGGGTTCAGAGCGCGGGTTCTTCACAAACTTGTCCTTGTAGGCGGAAATGATGCGCTCGAAAGGGTCACGTACGATGAAGAATTTGAAGTAATTGTCCAGTCTGTTTCGAAGAACAACAAAAGGCAAATTAGTTCAATGTCATGTAGTTTACAGACATACAGTATGTCTCAGAAGTTAGCACACCCCTCAAATAGGACAACATGAAAGAAATGTCATATCGACACAGTGATTAGTGACCTGTTAACAACATATACACTGCATAACCGCTTACATTTGTTGTTCACTCACAAAAAAATCAAAATACAGCCATGTAGGCTAACAAAAGTGAGTTCACCCCAGGTTAAAATCCTGTAGAGTGTCGGAGAAGGCCCGAATCGTCTCAAAATGAAAAGGGATTAAAAGGGAGGTCATTGGTGTGCAATTCTTTACATTGAACTTTTACATTTTGAGTCTGCATCTGGCTAAAATAGATGGGTGTGAGATTTGAATGAAATCCTATGGAGAGTATCATGATTTGCTTCAGTAGTCACAGTGCATGTTGACATTGATATTTCCAATGTTGACGGCATTCATGCATCCCCAAACCATGTCAGTCCCACTACCATGCTTGACTAGCCAGATAACACTTTAAAAAAAACTCACTTGTTTACCACCACACAAGCTTGACACCATCTAACACACATTTGTTTATCTTGGGTTCAAGCGAGATGATCAGACCAAGGATATGGATCACTGGAACCATATCGTGGTCTGACAAGACCAAGATGAACAAATTTGCTTTTTTTGTGAGTGAACAACAAAATTAAGCGGTTATATATGTTGTTAACAGGTCACTAGTCATTGTGTCAAAGTGATTTTTTTTTTAATGTTGTCCTATGAAAAGATATACTTGCATATCTGCAAAAATGTGAGGGGTGTACTCACTTCTGTGACATACTGTACCATTATACCATGATTATATGCTTAATATACCAATATACTCAATATAGCAATATGATGCATTAACTTAGAGAAAAAAACTAAATGTCAAGGTGTCAAAGAAATCAAGGTGATTTTCATAGACCTTTCTTTGATCTCGTTCTCCTTTAAGGATGAAAGGCGTGGCAAGCCATTCTTCTTATGATTATGGACCAATGGTTCTGGAATGTCCTCCACTTTGGAGTATTTCCCTACAGAGGAAAACAATACAAAAAAAGAGTGTCCCACTTTTTGGTTAGCGTACAATAGTACTGAACCAATAACAAATCTTACAATATCCAGTCCCTCCAGTTTTTCGCGATTCAGCGATCGCGTGGATTCATGCAAATTCAATGATATTCCGCATAATTTCGCGATGCCACGTAATTCCTGTAAAGCCGCATTTTTCCCGCAAAATTTCAACATTCTGTGGAGTTTATTGATTATTTTCGTCAAAAAAAAAAAAAATGTGACTACAATACCACCGGAGACGAAAACCAATAGGAAGCATTTTTGTTAATATGTCACTGAAACATTGAAAAAGAATTGCCTGCTATTTCGGAAGTCGCGACCCTCATCTCAGCTGCTCCGCGTCTCTCCTCCCCTCCCTCACACATACACGCAGGCGTCGGTGCTGCTCACCCGTGACCTTTTTTAACAGCAGTAGCCTACTTTTCAGTGCAATCCTGGCTGGAGAAAGTATTGTAGCCCATTTATCCATGACGAAGAAGTGTATGCAGTCATGAAATAGTGGCGGTGCTGTCGCACAGTAGCAAACATCTTACGTTACAACTTCTCCACTCTCCCCTGTCGCTTTCATGAGCATGCTACCCGACGGTCGTTGTCTGATCTTTTTTCAATGTTCGCTAATGTTTGTATTTTAAGGGTCTATGTCTATGCGTAGGCACAAGCCTTCTGATAACAAGCACTGTAGTGCCTATCGCAAAGGATTCGGAAGTGTGGAGTTTGTTGGAGTTTGAGAACTTGTTTCAGTCAAGGACACCGAGATAGGAAGTGAACGGCCCTTCCACGCTTTCACTGTGTTATTGCAATAAAGTCTTGCGAATCCATGCAACCATGCACACAACCATGTCAACGAGAGCGTGTATGCCATCACAACTTTGCATCAAGCAAATAATATGCAACAGCTTGCAATACGAGCACGAGAGAGAGAGAGAGAGAGAGAGAGAGAGAGAGAGAGAGAGAGAGAGAGACGCGTCTTCCAACAGGTGACATTGTAACGCTTGCATACAGCCTGGCTACTGTACCCCGCGACGCTCTTCATTAGCCTACTATACCCACAAGTATTTTTTCATAACGCGCAGTCCCGTTTTCCCCCGAAGTCGTTCTAAAATATCGACAGAGATTTATGAGTGTCGCGGCCTTGATTTTTTTTACACATTGGACGCACTGGCTTATAAGACGCTCTGGCAATTTTTGACAATAGGCCTATTTTATTATTCTATTATATAGGAAGTGTGTTTCTGAATCTCTCTCTCTTTTGTCTTCAGCCTGCTTCTTAGACTGATTGTGGTTTTCAGTTACCAAAAAAACCCAGAAATGGGTGCAAAATCTTTGCAAAAAATGAGAAAATGCCGCAAAATCTTTGCAAAAAATGAGAAAATGCCGCCACAAAATCAGACATTTTGACCGCAAAAATCACAAAATCCCAGTGCAAAATCCTGGAGGGACTGAATATCTTACAATATACACAATTTTAATGAGCAATTCCTTCCTTCTCCAGTGCACCAGGGGCGATTTTAGCTTATGATCTTTAGGTGGGCCGGGCCCCTGGTGCTGACAGTGGTACCTGACAGAAGTAGGCTACCTGACAGAGTAAGCGTTTCATTTCTATTTCAGATTTGAGATTTTGTTTTCAAAAGGCTTTCAATTTTAAATAACAGTTCACTCAATGAAGGACTACCCACAAGTCATGACATTACATTTCCCCACACGAAATCTAACTTACATTATCTACATAGGTAATCCTTGTGATTGGTAGCCTACTGTGTGTCATATATGCACTCTAATGGTTGGCATAGTTCTTATGTGATTGAGAGGAAAGAAAAGGAGAGAGGAAAATATTATAAAGTATTATACAGAGTAGATACAAAGCCAGATGACAATGAAGCTTTTTTTGTCAAAACATGATAGCCTAGGCCTACTGTTAGGGCAGCTCTACAGGTAGGCCTACAGTAATTTGAACAGGAAGCTTGTTTCATCATTTGGCAGCATAATGGCTAAATGCCATTTCACCTTGTATGGATTTTACCCTAGGCACAACAAGTAGAAAAGACACTAATTGGATGACATTACTGTACTATATCTGCGATATATTAAGGGCTAGGCCATTGAGTGACAGAAGATAATAATGACAATAATCAGAAGAGTTTTCCCTCTCGTGTGCGCTCCTTGCACCGCAAATCACAGTTCCAATCGGTAGCTCAATAGATAAAAAGCCTATTCATCGTGGGTTTTAAAAATCTGACATCTCCTTCTCAAGCAAACATAAAAATAACAATGAAAACATCCCTGCCCAAAGTCAGGCGATTATGGGAATCTCGCAACAAGGTGCACGCTCCCTGTCACTAAATGGACAGTAGAAACGGCACGGGCACCAAAGTCACTCCTGCTCATTCCGAGCCAGTATGTTCCAATAAGAGCAAAGTAAGGTCCAACCTTCACACTTCCCAATCATTAAAATCAGTAGGCTAAGTGAGAAGTTGGAGAGCCCGCATTCTCACATCATAATTAGGCCTACAGCATCACCAAAATATGGATAAACCTCATTTGGGCGAACCTCGACTATCAATGTAATGGTGACTCGCAGTATAATTTTCAGATTTGCCCGCGGTTTGCTATTCCAGCGCAATTGCTGAAGCATGTTTCATTCCCTCGAGTCACAACTTCTAGCTAAACGCTGCCAGGCAGATATATAATTTTGGCTGTCCTGATTGTAGCGTAGGCTATTAGTAACAACCCATATTTAGCACTATGTCCTCATCATTTGTCCTCTGATTTTTTTTCTGATACGTTTGCAAAAGAAATGGCATGGTTTCCACAGTAAGTTGATGCGCATTGTATTCCATCCGTATTTTGACTACACTTTCCGTTATCTTGCTACCTCAAGCTTTTGTGATTCTGACTGACTCACCTTGTCTTGCATGAAGTGGTCAACAGAGAGCCCCATAACACCGGCGAAAGTAAAATTGTGCGTCGCAAGGCACCACCTCACAAGATCTTACCCACCGCTACCTATGTTAAAGTGTTTATGAAACGAAAACAAAGTAAAGGAATTTGACCATTTCCAGGACAGATTCTGAAAGTTCTAAGCCTTGTGAATAAAATGGGATATTGTCTGGGTGATATTTTGTCCTAAAAGTCATGTTAAAACGTTCCCAAAAAGTGTTTTTTTGGTGACATGCAAATTTTATGCAAATGATATGCGTGACATAGAAGGGGTGAGTTCACCTCATTCCACCTTGTTCAGATCAATGGCGGCTAGTACCAAAACAAAGCGCAGTGTCAAGCAGTGTGTTGCTGGAGGGCCGAACGGTGCCAGCTGCAAAAATGGCTACTTGACAGAAGGAATATCTTTGCACAAGTTCCCTTCTGTGAAGAATGATGGAACTGTGGCCGACAAGGAGAAGGCTAAATCAAGCTAGGGCTCTGTGGATCCAATGCATGGTTTTGAAGCAAGCTCGTGGTCACTGTTGTGCTCTGCACATTTCCACCCCTTGTGCTTCACCACAAATGTGGAGGTCGCGGGCATGGTTGGACTGAAGAGAATGCTATTGCCTCAAGCAGTTCCAACAATTGACATCGCCGGCGTGCAGACTGAAACTGCCCCTGTAACTGCTCGGGCACGAAGACAGGTGAGTGCACTGCTTTGCTTTAGGCTACTCGTTTTACCTTGTCCATCTGCTTTGTATGTTGTTTTCAGGAAAGGGTAATGCACATTACATGCCAAACCGATGCGAATGCTCTCGGAATATGCACTTTTTATTGATTGCCATTCAACTGGTCAATAAATTGGTTTTGGGAGGATATCCGCACATCAGCGTGGTGCTCTCAGTCGAGGACAGCCAACTCACAGATTGGGCTACAGTAGGGCTTTTTCTGAACGGGGAAATAGGGGCGCTCCACCCTCATACCTCCGTGGGTGCACCCTCATACTTTTATTTTTATATGTATATATATATTTGAGCGCTCCTAATAAATTTCTCATTCATGGGGGGGAACACCCCCCTTCACCCCCTGTAACCTGCCATGATGCTCCCTCATGCCAAAAAATCCTAGAAAAAGTCCTGCTGCTTAGCGAATAAACAGAGATGCACATAGCGTAGGCCTACTTTGAAGCGTTGATTGTTTGTTTTTAGTATTGTGGTGCACGTGTGGCTGACGTTTGGACACACCTCGTCCTCAGAGTCCGGCTGAGGGACACGCAACGCCTGTGACTTTGAGCACAAAAAATAATAATAATGATAAACGCTAAAAATATGCTGAGGACTCAGGCTATATAGGGCGTTTTTCCAACAGCCTAATACCTCCGTTTTTTCTCTAGTTGATGATATTTTTGCATGTAGCCTACATGCATTTCAATCACACTATATCGCGCAATTGAATCAAAATGCCCCCCATTTGTCAACAAATACACACGCCATGTCATCTGTGGGTCATGGCAAAGCGCCCTTAGCAACCGTAACCATAAACAAAACGAACTGTCAGGCTATGTCAACAATCGTCACTTCGCCTGTCAGACATGTCACTTTCTGCAGATGTATCAGTGCCTCTGAAATAGATTTGTGCTGCTGTTTTTTTTCTCATGAGGTTGGATGTGTGGTTTTTCGACACGCTGATGTTTGTATCAGAATTTTGGTTCCTTTATAAGATGTGGGTCCATCAAATGTGTGTTGTTTTCTCAGATCGCCATACTAGCAAACCAGGGACTCCCCTCTATGATGTCACAGCCCAGCTCATTAGTCACACCAAATTTCACAGAATTCACACTTTGAGTTGCCATTTTCACAAGTTCCTCCAGGATGATTGGGTTCAAAGTTACATCGATGCTATCAGAAAAAACGAGGCTTTAATGGAAATGACCGTTTGTTTTCGTTTCATAAACTCTTTAAGCATATTTCACGGATATCCACAATAGTGGACGACGTTTTTAATGGTCTTTCATGGCAACACTTTTTTTTAACCAACGCTTACAAAATTATGTCAGTTATGATGACAATCAATGTTATCATAGTCCGCACATAGCACTGTAGCCTACACCACCTTATTGTGTGTAGTGTGTGCTCCATACCTTCTCATCACAAGAATATGCGCCGATTTGGGTTCTGCCTCGGCTGCATGATAAATCCAGAAACTACTTTCGCAAAAATCATAACTGAACACAACTCTGGCGGCAGGCAGTTGCATGAAGATGCAAACCAATCAGAAGAGGTGTAGCAGACTCGTCACAAGACCTTTCTTGAAGCTCATACACAGGGTTGCCAGACGGGGCAGTAGCAGCAGAATATTGCGCAGGGGCAAAGCGACTGCTGCGCAATTGCATTCATTTCCAATTCACAAATAATATTTTAAAAGACTCCTGAGCTAGTGGGGCCGAGCCAAGTCACGGTGGGGCCGTGGCCCCACTAAAAATAGCCTAAACTCGCCCCTGCAGTGCACTGCATTTGTCTTGTGGGTTTTGCATCCGTGTCAGGAGCTTTCGCATTCATGCAGAGTTGTGGCCCTCCTCAGTCCCGGCAGGTACCATGGACACAGATGCAACATAGTGCACTGCCAACCCCCTGGTGCTGAGTCACTACACGTCATGCATCAAGCACAGACAGACACAGACACAGCTAAGGGTCACACAGTCACAGACACTCACCATTGAGAACAATGAGGACCTTCTTCCACTGCGTGTTGCCAACCTTGGGGGTCTGGCAGAAGAGGATCTTATGCTTGTCGCAGACGAAGATGCGGTCCAGGAGGAACTTATTGATGGGCGTGTGGGTGTAGTTTCGTAGGGAGCTGTTCTTGCAGACAGCAGCCAGCATGTCCAGGCGCTTCTCCACCACTGAGTGCCAGTCCGACGGGACGGTGGATAAGACTGCTGCAGTCGACTGGAGATGGAGGAAAAAACGTGTTCATGCATGCGTGCACACCCGCCCGCACACGCACAATTGTTTTATACATGATGAAAACCAACTTAATTACTGCAATTTCTTCATATATTTACACATCTCTTGCTTTTTCCTGATTAACTTTTTCTTAGAATGTTTCATTCCCAACTTGAAATGCCCTTGCGCATTGTTCAGACTCTGTCATGACTTTTTTTTTCCAGATTTAAGAGTTAAGTTTTTGTTTTAAAATTAAAGTTATTTGATGGGAGATGATTTCCAGACTTTTACCATATGTGTATTAAACAGTAGTGCTATGAGTATTAATCAGGGATTAAAGTACAAAAAAAATACTGAGCTTGAACTTTCTGGTGTTCATTTGTTTTTGAGAGTGTGGTGGAAAAAAACAGTTTATCACTGTGAGGCGGAGATCCGGTCTGGTACTGGAATACTTATTAATACAATATCTCCAAGAGTGGCAGCACGATTACCAAAACACTATTGACAATCTAGAGCATACAGCATTCATGTTTTAATGCTTATAATATTTTTTTATAATGCTTCCAACAATGTTTATACTAATTCAAGTGGCAAACAACACTTCACAGTGTACTTTTTAATCAACACAACGCAACAAAACAATATTTGACACGTAGGAGCCTTACCACATTGTTAGAATGCAATGCTGGTCTTTGAGGTTTCACTGTGTGGATGGTCAGCTCAGGCCAGGACCGTGACTCTGCCTTACTACTGTAGTCTGGAACACAGATCAACAACATGTACACGTCACCAACCTGTAACTCTAAAATGTGAGATTAAAATGGCAGTGGTTCATGTGGTCAGTGGTTCAGTGACCAGGTGAACGGCACTTCACACTGCAAGCATGGGGCATACGCAAAACATGTCCGAATGTATCCTTGGTCAGGCCGAAACGAAAGCGCCGTGTCAGCGGGAGAAAGCCCGGACAAGTGCGAGTTGTAACTTAGTACTGAAGTTTCTTTTCTGCGCAGGTGTGAGTGTGCTCCCATTGAAATGTATGGACTGGGAGGGCAGGGACGGGATGCTGAATCTCGCCGATAGAACACGCATGTAGACGGTGTGAAAATGACAACTGAACACCCTGTGAAAGTCTCGTGCGTGCGCTGCCCCCATCCCCGTGCCTGCGCTCACAAACCTTATATGTGAATGTACGGTGACTGTGGTTTGTCAACCTCTATGCCAGCTGTGAGCTGCCTGTTTCTTTATCTATCATGTTTCCTAAAAATGGGAATATAGCACGTCATCATTATACTGTAAGTTCAGCTGATGTCGCTAACAGAAGTCATGCTTTCACAATGCGCCTCCACACACTACTTTGAAGACATGGGGGCATGGTGGTGTTGTAGTTGCAACATTGTTGTGACAACATATAATAAAAAATATGGGCCTTCTGAAAAAGTGCAGTGTGTTAAGTCAGCACTGTCTCACTTAAACATGCCATACTGATATTGTTTTATAGGACGGTTATAACAAAAATGCCTTTTGAAAAACCTTCTAATGTCCATGTTACTCACCATCCAGTAAGGATATGCAGCAGTATTAAATACAAATGTGAATGTACGGTGACTGTGGTTGAGCTGTGAGCTGCCTGTTTCTTTATCTATCATGTTGCCTAAAAATGGGAATATAGCACGTCATCATAATATGCATTATAAGTTCAATTGACTTATGCTTTCACAATGCACCTCAACCCACTGCTTTGAAGACATGGGTGCACTGTGTAAGATTTTTAGTTGTTTATTTCCAGAATTCATGCTACCCATTCTCTAACGTTACCTTTTTCATGAATACTTACCACCACCATTAAATTCTAAGTATTCATTATGACTGGAAAAAATGCTCTTTTTATACATGAAAGGGGGGGATCTTCTCCATGGTCTGGCATTTTGAATTTCTAGAAACAGCCATTTTTAGCTGCACAAATGACTGCACTTGGGCCATACTAGAAAATATTAGTTTATTACTTAGTAAACCTTCATGAAAAGATCAAATTTGGCAATAGGCAACACAGTTTCAATGAGCAGCATAGTTGCAGTACCTTTTTTGACCATTTCCTGCACAGTGTACCTTTAAATACAAATCTTATAGTGATCTAATGGGGTAGATGACAAATGGACAAATGCTGCCTTAGCCCAAAATGTCTATATCTGTTCTGTACCAGTATACCACATTAAATCACTATAAGATTTAAGAAATGTCAGTTTATTATGACATCCAATTAAATCACTATAATTAGATTCGTCTTCAGGATTGTGCTGCTGCCGCTGTCTGTGTCACTCACCATCGGGCGCCCGCATGTGGTTGATGAATCGGCTGGCTACCATGAACATGAGGACCCAGCCACAGGCACCCACTAGCAGCCAGTGCCGACGCTTTATCTCCCAATGCACCAGCCGAGGGCCATCCTCACAACACCTGCACCAGGGAGAGGGAAACAGGAGAAGGGGGGACCAACACCCTTTTTTTTAACCAGTTAACGTACACCTGCCGTCGGCGGGAGAAAGCCCCGTCGGCGGTTACAAATCAATGAGCTTTCTCCACCACCATGTCCACACCACCTATACCGCTCGAGAGACACTTGCTATGGGTAATCAGGGCACATTAGACACCCCACTCTGCCAGGCCCCACTAACACTGCACAGGGCTGAGCTGATACCACCAAGCCCGCCCAGATACCACATTCCATGGGCACTAGGCATCAATAGATACCCCCACAGTACCAGGCCCACACATAGGCTAATGGCCAGATGCAGCCGGGGTTTGCAGCTGCAGGTGTAACACCCAGCTGCAGTTGCCACCTGATGGCAAGTGATAACACCCGCGGACGGGTTTCAATTAACAATCAATGAGACCAGACACCCCGCGGACGGGTTTCAATTAACAATCAATGAGACCAGACACCCCGCGGACGGGTTTCAATTAACAATCAATGAGACCAGACACCCCGCGGACGGGTTTCAATTAACAATCAATGAGACCAGACACCCCGCGGACGGGTTTCAATTAACAATCAATGAGACCAGACACCCCGCGGACGGGTTTCAATTAACAATCAGACAGCCACGGGCGGGTTTGGCTGCAACATTCAATCAGCATGCAGTTCTGTACTTCACAGGTGCAGCTTGTGATTGAAGCTGAAGTGTAAAAGCATACCCGCTGCCCAACATTCGCCATATTTTTTGGCGTTGTTCCTCAGAACAAGTTGACGAATTTCTGCATAATGTCACAAAATTCTCGGAAAAGAATATGCAACACGGCTGAGGCGAGCGCTGAACCAACAGGATTCATCGACGGGGAAGAAACAGATATCGAATGAGAGCCTGACAGCAGCGACGAGACAGACGCCACCGTTTTGAATTCATCCCTGGAGGAATGCAGCGTTTCTGAGTAAGTCCCATGGACAGCGTTTCTGTGTATTACTGAGTGCTGATACGAGTCAGCCAGGGCCAAGAGCTCCTCGGTCAGGGTAACATGTTTTGAAAGTCTCTGTGCTTTGTTTTCTATTACAGACATGAATACATATCCCCAGGGAAGAGGATTGGGGGGAGAGAAGTAGGCCGGCCGCGGGGTAGGCCTCCTGGACGCGGCAGGGCTAGAGGAGGCAGGGGCACAGGCACAGGCAGAGGAAGAGGAGTAGGCCGCCCCACTGGAAGGCCAGGAGGAAGGGGGAGAGACTTGGCCCAAACTGAAGATGGACGTGGATGGCAGGACACAGAGGTACAAGATATACTTCCACAACAACCAGTGTTTAGACCAACTCGTAGACCTGGTCCGTAAGTTATTACTGGGGGAAATTATACCATCTTGGATCTCTTCCGCCTATTCATCTCCGATACAGTTTTACAAACGGTCCTCAGAAACACAAATATATCTGATTGAGTAGCCTGCATCCGGGTCAGACTAGAGAGTTGCAACAGTGAGACACCTCTGAAAACACTTTTCAGTGAAAGACTGTGTGGTCCGATGATCTTCTCTGTGCCTCGGTTTGATTGACGAGACCTTTGTGATGAAGTGTGTAGCATTTTTGGGGTTGTTTATAGCGGGGAAACATCAGAAAATAATATTTACAAATTGGCCTCGCCGTGATGCATTGGCTGCGTTATTCGCCAAAAAGCTTAAAATAAGCTAACTCCATAACGGCGCGGCATTGCCCGGAATGGCTCATCATTAGATATATTTTGGGGCATGGGAAATCGATGGTGAAACTTTCATTTTACGCCGGAACTATCCTTTAAGGTTAGGGACAATGTTGGAGGAAGGGAGAGATGGCATGAAGCTGACACAACGACAGCGGTCCCCTCCCAGAATGCACACTGCTCGGGTGGTCGCTCTCTCTCGCCCTCTTTCTCACCCACTCTCAACGACAGCGCGCGTTGCCCAACCACGAAAAACGAGGCTATATCGTAGCGGCACCACGAAGCATACAGTTGATTTTCCGCGAGACTGGGCTCGCACAGCACACTGCTCTACATGTCACACTTTGCTATACTGTACTACACCACACTGCACAACACCACATTCTACACTGCACTGCACTAGACCAAACTACAATGCCCTGTATTTCACACTGCATTACATTGCAGTACACTACACTACACAACACTATGCTGTACCACACCACACTACACTGCACTGTACTTCACCACTCCGCACCACCCCACACGAGACCACACTGCACAACACCAAACCACTACTGCCCTACAAAGGCAAAGGAACTGAGAAAAAGGCCTCAAACGTATTGACATTAGGTATTGCAATAACTGCAATTTTTTTCAAGAAAGAAGCCACACCTTGCATATTGCCATTCATAAACACTACGTATGCAAGGTGCAGCCTCTTTGCTGAAAAAAAGGCCTACCTCATCCCTCATTCCTCAGCCCTACCTCATCTCTCACACAATTGTTTCCTGTCTCCTCTCATACTATCCTGTGGCCAAAAGGCCAAAAAGGCCAAAAAGAAAATGCAATATCAATTCAACACTTAGAAAGTCAATGTACACATCTTTCACAGGTACATGCGAGAGCACATTCGAAATGGCCATGGAAGATCCATATCCATGCCCACTATGCTCCCATACACAATAACGACGGCATGATCTGATTGCCACACCTATGACAGGTATGAGATACAGTAAAACGTGCACATGTGAAAGAGTTAATTCTATCAGAGGTATACAGGGCCGCTGACAGCTTTGGCCGGGCCCAGGACAAAGTCATCTGAAAGACATCCCCACACACACACACGATACTTGCAATGTCATGGGGAGCCAATTCTGCCCCACCCCCCAGCCGCCTCCGTTGGCCCGAGACAACTGAACTCTTTGTCCCCCTCTGTCGGCTTTCCTGGTGGCGTATGAGAGAATGTATTGGACACCTGCATACTCTCTCACACGCAACCATTGTTACAGCAGTCTTATCACTGTATAGACACAGTCCCGCATTTCAAAATGAAATGCAAAGAGACTGTCAGTCACTACACACACACACACACACACCGCCATCTTGCTTCTGCACTGGATCAATGTTTCCAATCAATCAAGAGACATATCACATACTTGAAAATGAAATTGCAACTATGTGTGCTTCCCAATGTTAAGGTACCAAAAGTAATTGGACAGACTTCATGCATCAAACTTCCACTGTGTTTAATATTGGTGGCAAAATACTCTCCAGTCAATCTGTCCATGTTTTTGATCCCTCCAAAAGAGGGCAGCACGTACAAAAACTGTTGTAGTGTGTATTGTTTGTTTATATGTCTGGGCCTAACTGTATGTGATTGTGAAATGCCATAATAATATGCAGGTGTCTATATCAGATTGGGGAGTTGGACACACTGTGTATGCCTGATGTACATCAGAAGGCTTTCCAGGCAGGCTGACCTGACCAATTGGTAAGCCATTTATGACCACTGCCACAGACCACCCTCAGACTCAACATCGCCCCTGGTGTTACAATGGGTAAACACGACTTGTACAACTGTAATCAACCCTAGATCAGACAACCTTTTCAACTTAAGTGTCCCTTGTTGCTTGTCCATAGTCTTGGTAGGTAACCTTGCTGCCACTCTTGGGCTATATAGGCCTATACTCACTGGAAGAAATGGGATCTTCCTGACAAAATTAGATTGTGTATCTTTTAACATACAGTATTTAATACCTTATAACAGCCTGGAGGGGCACACCAGGGCTGTTTTGGGAGCCCAAGGCAAATGGAGGACTAAGGCCCTAATTACGTAGTTATTTTAGATTGATGGGTTAATAGACAATGTTTTGATATCTAAGGCTCTATTGAATTATATTAATTACTTAAGTCGGCTAAAGTTTGAGTACACAAGTTGGCTGCAACTATAAGTAGGCTTTAGTTATCATCTGCGACCCTGTCCTTGATGAAAAAGACATGTACTAGACATAATGTGCAACATTTCAGTTATTGATAAGATAGAATGTGGAGACGTACATTGATAATGTTAAGTTTATCAGGGCTCGAACACCAGCAGAAAACTAGGGGGAAAAGATTTGTCAATTTAAAAAGGTTTCTTGATTAAAAAAAAGGAATGGATTGATCCCTGTTGGGTTGACAGCTCATGCTGCAGGTGTAACACTGAATGCATGGATGAATAATGAATTCATACATAAATATGATTCATATTCCCAGTAGATTACAGCCAATGCCCCCCTTACACAGGACTTGCTACATTATTTTGTATGTGCACCACCTTTCACAAGTTGATGTAGTTTTTGCACCCTTACATTCATGACGCTACAGCTGGAAACATAATGAATGCAGTGGAGTAATGTCATTTCAAAGAGGCCATTTCAAAGAGCAGACTAAACCACAGTTCTTAAGGTGAACTGTGTAATTTTTTTAATAGTTTATTTCCAGAAGTCATTCTGTCCATTCACAAATGTGACATTTTCCATGAATATTTACCACCACCATAACATTCTAAGTATTCATTTCTTCTCCATTGTATGAATTTCCAGACATATACATTTTTAGCTACACTCTACTTTGGTCATACTCGTAAATATTAGTTCATCATTTAGTACATATTCATGAAAAGGTCAACTTTGGCAACAGACAGCAGTTTCAATCGCATAGTTGCAAGCAATATCTACTCTGGCCATCATCTTACACTGTGCACCTTTAACTAATGGAAATGTTTGATTCTTTGTAAATGTTGGTTTTCTTACTTTGGTTATTAAATTTGTTCAATTATTGATTTTATTTTCCTGCCAACCCGCTGCGGCTTCCATTTTGAAAACCTGACCCAGAGCAGCTAAAAAGACTCTCTTGGTAGAATTTACTGGACACAAAAAAAGAAAGCACTGATCAGAAATCTGGTTCAAATGTGTATTCGAAAATCTTGCTCACCTGAAGTCTGGCATTCCCCAACAGAAATGCTGTTACTGAGACACTTAGCTCAACTCTTCTTATCACTTTCTGAAGTGGCAATAGCATGGGTTAGTTTTGTCTGACAAGCCACTCCTTTTACAGAGAGGAGGGTGGGAAAACTAGAACCACAGCTCATCAAACGAATGCATGCACTGTCACAGTCTGTCTCGTGAATCATAAATGGTATTGAACTGACTGATTCAGTGGTCAGTAACTGTCCCTCAAAATGATTATGCCGTTTTTGCAAACACCACAACTGGTCCTTAGTACAACAAACCATATCAATTTCAGAGTACAGCCCTTCACTGTAAGGTCTCTACCTTAAAGTGTGAGGTGGGGATCTTCGGAGTGTCAGGTCATGCCCTAAATCTGACTGATAAACCTCCTTTAGAGGAACAAAAAAAGTTCCCCACACCCCCAAAGATGTAGGCTACGAAGGTTTGATGTTGTGACGATGCTTTCAGACCAGTCTGTTCTCTGTATTTCACATCCTTTCTCCACCACACTCAAACAAAATCTGCATAGAGATTATTGAGAGCGGCCATTTGCTGGTTTGCATTGTAGGCTATGCACTCTTCCATGGGTTTTACAAGGGCACCATAACGCATTTTATTTGGATGCCATTGGTCTTGGTCTTTTCAAGGTCCTGATTACTACTCAAAACAATTGCAAGAAAACGATGCCATATCTCACTATGAATATGGGCAGTCATGAGTAAGCGGTTAGGGCGTCAGACTTGTAGCCCAAAGGTCAGGTTCGACTCCCAACCCCCCAGGTTGGTGGGGGGAAGTAATCAACCAGTGCTCTCCTCCATCCTCCTCCATGACTGAGGTACCCTGAGCATGGTACCGTCCCACCACACTGCTCCCCAGGGGCGCCATTGAGGGCTGCCTCCTTGCACGGGTGAGGCATAAATGCAATTTCGTTGTGTGCAGTGTTCACTTGTGTGCTGTGGAGTGCTGTGTCACAATGACAATGGGAGTTGAAGTTTCCCAATCGGGCTTTTCACAAGTTACTTGCGACATCTCATATCTACCATAAGTCCTTGGCCTCAAAGAAATGTAGACCAGTCTGCCCCAAAGAACTGGGGGTTGTCACACTTCTATAGACACTTATCAACCTCAAGTCTGTTGCAGGTGATGCATGTTCTTCATAATCCTACAGCCAAAAGCCGGTAATTCCCTTTGCTCAAATTTATATAATGATTGAATAACACTGAACAGATGTGAACAAGATTGTCTCCTTGTCTTGACTTGTTGAAATTTTCGTTGATATTTAGTGGTTTGTGGGGTAAAAACTCACTGAACAGTAAAAGAGAATACATAGGAATATTGTTTGAGAATGGGGCAGGTCTGTCAACACTGAAGATGTATTAACCCAGCCCTTTTTGGGAAAAGGTGCCCTCTCCCTATTAAAACCCAAATATCTCAGCCTCCGAAGCACATGAAATAAGTTGCATTTAAAAGCTAGAACCTTTTGCACTAGAATGTGCTCATTCAGCTCTAACATACCCACAATCTTAATAGAACAGCTCAAATCTCAAGAACATTAATGCAGCGTATATATGTCGCTCCAGGACACAATGGGTTAATCAGAACATGCAAATGCATGGGCCCAAATAGGCCCATACTCGGTTAGTAACCTCCTCCTTGATAACTGCCATGATGCGCCTTAGCATTAAAGTCAATGGAGGTGGCATTGCATGAGTTATGGAAGCACATATCCTTGATGCTTTGCTGTCTGTTATTTTATCTGGTGACCCTCATTTCCCTCTTGATTATACACAGAACACCCCCATTTTGGTGTTTCGGTGGTATGGGCATTCTACCAGGCCTAACATGCCATTGATTTTGGAAAGGAGCTGTATACACATTTGCGCATCTTTCAAGTACTGTAGGGTGCCTACAGATATTCCTAGGTTGAATTTACTACCTTTTTACTACCTATTTACTACCTCCAAACATTTTTTTACTACCACTACGACTTCAAGCTTAAAGTGAGTAAAGAAATGAAATACCTTTCTAAAGCCAATTAATAACGAATTGATTATGTTTTTTCATAATTTAACAAGTCAAACATTGAGTGTATGTGATAGTTCAAGTTAATGCAGGGTATCTGTGCCAGACATTTGTCATGACCTGTTAAAACAGGGGTGGGGAACCTTTGTCTCGGGGGCTGTTTTATCCGACCCCCGATATAAAATGTGATGTTATGCAGCTTTACATGAAATCTGACACATTTTATAAAGGAATCTTAGAAATTACATTTGCAATACAATTAAGTTATAGAACGTGGTGGCACAAGGGCCAGCTTCAGGCAACTCCACAGGTCAACAAGGAAGTTATAATTAAAAACCCTTTATTTTATCTGGGCTATGGTCACACCTGTAAAACCGCCAACCTGTTTCATCCTGCACTGGGTCTTTATCAGGGCGTCATGACCCAGTGCGGGTTGATGTTACACACAGTTCTAGTCTGTCACAGAGGGGAGATTCAGCTCGTCGCCAACCGGTTTCAATTCACACTCATCAGGGCACATCGCATGTTACGCCTTGATGAGTGTGAATTGAAACCGGTTGGCGACGAGCTGAATCTCCCCTCTGTAACAGACTAGAACTGTGTGCACATCTTTTCAGACTACAGTGGTAACATATTTGGTTAAGGTTGCAGGTGTATGTGTAAGTCTTGTGTGGTGTTTTTTTTCCACTCTGTTTTTGGTTGTTTGTTTCTGTTTATTTTGTATTTTGTCTAACTTTTATACTATGGACATTCAATATCCTAAACCTTTGTTATTACACTTAAAAAATCAATAAAGAAACCTTTGGGAAAAAAAGAAACCGGTTGGCGGTTTTACCAGTGTTACCATGCCCCAGATAAAATAAAGGGTTATTAATTATAACTTCCTTGTCGACCTGTGGAGTTGCCTGAAGCTGGCTATAGTGCCACCACGTTCTAAATGAAAAGACTTTAGTCTTCCTACTTCAAGAGCACCTACAGCTTGGAGTCTACAGAGTTGGAGAACAAGGACGCTCAGAAATCCTTCTTCTTACAATTAAGTTATATTCAGGGGACCTAGAGAAGGTGGGGTCTGTTTTAACGGTGGCTGCCCTCAATATAGGCCTTAAGTGCAGGGGGGAAATCCCGGTTTGTGTTCATAGTACAGGCTAGTTTCCATTCAGTTTGGCTAAAGAATAATATACCTTTCGGACAATTCCAACGCCTGTGACGTATGTTATTCAGACCTAGAATATGAGAAGCACGCCGAACTCATGTCTCATCGTTTTACACAGGGACTATCAAACTAATGATGTACAGGCTGACAATGAAAAAGCTCTCTCCACTCTAAGGACAGATCTATTCAAAAAAGAAGAAAAGAAAGTCATCTAGTCAAGATCAAGTTTACTTTGTCACAAAATATAGCAACTTTGCCAATCCGATCAAAAGGATAATTTTGTCTAACTGGAACCTGTTGAAAAGTGACCCTACTCTTAGAGAAGTATTTCCAGTCCCCCCAAAAACTACATTTAGGAGGGCCCCCACCCTTCGAGACAAACTTGTACCTAGCCATCTTAATGTGAAAAAAGACCACCTGGCTCCATAGACAGAAACTGGTAGCCTACATACATGTGGCTATTGTAATCATTGCTCCAACATGAAAGAATGCAAACAATTAATTTATTTAAAATCTAACAAAACATATGACATTCAAGCACTCATCAACTGCAATATACCCTTTGTGGTGTACGGTTCCTGCGGCTGTTTTTTATATAGGCCGTACAAAAAGGTGTCTAAAAGACAGAGTCTCCGAGCATAAAAATGCCATTAGGAAGGTAAACTTGGATTATCCTATGGCTAAACATTTTCACACAGCACACAATAGCAATCCAGATGGGTTAATGGTTGAATGTCTAGAAACAATCAAAAAAGAATATTAGGGGTGGAGATAGTTTAAAATTATTACTTCCAAGGGAAACTTTCTACATATACACTTTGCAGGCCATGACATACCTATGATTAAATGAAGAAATTGATTTTAGTCCTTATTTGTAATGACTTTTCAGTTTATAAGTGGTTTTATAGTATTGGTAGCGGTCCTAATCTAGGCCGTTTGCCACCTAGTGGCTCTTTATGTATCTTATTTTGTTTGTGTATATATTTTTTCCCTCTACCTGGCCATTCACCGTGACACCTGTGTGGCCATCTAGTGGCTCTTGCATGTATTTAAATTTTATTAATTTTTTTCTCTCTCTCTAACTGACCATTTACTGGCTTTTGACACCTGCGTAGCCACCTAGTTGCCCCTGCATGTAATGTTTACCTGGGAAATGGTTCATGTGACTTCCCACTGTGCTGGGCAGGTGTATATCATGAATTCCTGTTTGAGCAGTACCCTGAAGAAGGCTTGTGCAGATACACGTGGGTCTCTGCTCCCATGTTTTTAAACTTAATAGCCATGTTTTAATAAAGGGCTTTTTAATATTTTTGCACAAGAAGAGTGCCTTGGACTCCCTTTTTTGACTAAATTAAATGATTTTAAGGAGTAGGAACAAATGGCCTTCTTTTCAGGACAACCTTGTCCCTAATTGTCATTAGGGCAGTCATGGGTGAGCGGTTAGGGCGTCAGACTTGCATCCCAGAGGTTGCCGGTTCGACTCCCGACCTGCCAGGTTGGTGGGGGGAGTAATCAACCAGTGCTCTCCCCCATCCTCCTCCATGACTGTGGTACCCTGAGCATGGTACCGTCCCACCGCACTGCTCCCCATGCGGCGCCACTGAGGGCTGCCCCCTTGCACGGGTGAGGCATAAATGCAATTTCGTTGTGTGCAGTGTGCAGTGTTCACTTGTGTGCTGTGGAGTGCTGTGTCACAATGACAATGGGCTTTCACTTTTCACTTATTATAGTACGTGTCATAGCACAGAAGGGGCTCATCCTGGACTTCCGGCGGAACAAAGATGCTCCTGCCCCCCCCTGTACATCAATGGTGAATGATTGGAGCAAGTGAGCTCATTTAAATTCCTATGTGTACACATCTCCGCTGATCTCTCCAGGTCGATTAACACCTCGGCTGTGGTAAAAAAAAAAGGCCCAGCAGCGATTGCACTTCCTGAGAGTACTAAAGAAAGAACAGTTAGACTCAAGCTTGCTGGTGACCTTTAACCGTTCCACCATAGAGAGCCTGCTGACCTACGCAGTGTCAGTGTGGCACTCAAGCTGCACTGAGGCTGAGAGGAAGAGACTGCAGAGGGTGACCAAAACAGCACAAAAAAATATCATAGGCTGCCCCCTGCCTCCCATACCCACCATCTACAACTCCCGCTGCGTAAGTAGAGCCGGGAGTATCATTAAAGATCCCACACATCCTGGCTTCCATCTCTTCACACTGTTGCCCTCTGGCAGGCACTACAAGGCATTACCAGCCAGAACCAATAGCATGAAGAACGGGCTTCTTCCCCAAAGCTGTTACGACAATGAACTCACACTTACTGGACTATGTTCATCTGTAAAGGACTGTGCACCTTGTAGTGAAGCTCAAATCTCAGTATACTTTGTATAATGACAATAAAGGCTTTCTATTCTATTTGACCAGTAGAGGGTGCAGAGAATATGCCTCAAACCCACACATGACATGACATGAAGTTCTTTTCAATATCCTAACTGGGGTCTCGCGCTTCGCTGATGCCCCGTCTCCGTGGAGAAAACAATTAACTTTCCCCGCTGTCACTCTAGCCACAACAACTTTTTGGAGGACTTTTCCCCCTTTAACATCTTGTTTGCCAATGAGAAAATTGACTAGGAATTGTGCTTTTGCGAGGTATTGAAAAAACATTTGTGGTCAATGAGGTCATCACAAGGCCACAAGCAGAAGGGAGGATGGGAGTCAGGATAATGGAAAGAACCCGTGTACCGTGAAGGAAGGAGTGTCCTGTAGACAGGAAATGACATCATGCAAATGAAGTGAGGTCATGATGCACAAGCTGGGTGTGTTGTCTCTACTGGCTCATGTTTAATATTACATTGCTCACCCACTGACAAAGTGCTCTGCTCTGAGGTCTGTGGTGGCTCTCTAAAGGCAGAGCAAAGCACTCAAACAGCAAGAAATGTTGCTCCTCAAACACTACAATGTATACATTCTATATACTTCATAACAGTAGCCTATGCCATCAATTTTGACCTTTGGAAGGGATACTGCCCTAAAGAGCAAAAAGACAGGTAGGCCTACTGTGCATCAATTCAAACAGAGTAAAATGGCTTTAAAATGATTCCGTAGACCATTGTAGTTTGGGGGATTATTGACATTTAGCTGTTTTGAAGCTCAATCATGTAGTATATTTTATATGTCATTAGTTATTTTCAAGAATGCACTGCCTTTCTGCTTCATAATACACCACCGCCCTGACTCTATGAAAGGCACGAATCCACAGCCGTATTTGTCGTTATTGCCGTTAGAGCCGTCATCCCTGTGGCAGCACTCCAATACATACAGTGCACTGTTTTCATTGTCATGTAGGGATTATGACAAATCCTGGGCCATAAATTGTCCTAACTTTTCCATGTCTACAACAGCAGCTTTAGGGGAAATGCATTGAATAATATGATGCATTTAAGCTCAATTAATTTGCACAGAGATGCCTCATTTAATTTTATATGCATTCTAAACAAAAAAAGGACACTTGACTTGATGCCTGCGCCATACGTATGACATGAGTGTCATAAGAGTGTCGTAACGCAGTCATGGACATGTCATCCACATAATATCAATGGCATAAACATTGCATGACTCTTGCCATAGAGTGACATTCGATTGTGTCAAACAATGTCAACTTTTCATGAACATGACATTGAGAAAATGTTAATGACTCATCTATGACTTTATAATTACACTGTTATGACACACACTGTCGTGTGTCCCCCCCCCAAAAAAAAAAAACAACAACCAAAAAAAACAAAAAACAAAAACAAATCAACCCATCATTCCTTTGTTTTCTGTAAATAATTTAGGATATGCAGTTGGCTTGTGAAAAAACGTTAAAGATTTCATGACATGAGAAGCAGGCGATGCAGTCCTTTAGCAGACAACGGAAAAGCTTGCGAATTTGTCATGGAGTCAGGGTGAGGTTCGGGGTATTGTAAGGTGTATTTGTCTGGAGAGCACAAGGGCACTTTGTCAACAGACACTGCAGCAATACAACAGAGTAGTGGTTCATTCAATTCAGGCTACCTTCCCAGCTCTACAGAAATGTATTTGAACAGCCAAGAACAACAGTCAGTTTCTGTCACACACCCACACAAGCCTTCTGCATACATTCATTTCTGGCTGCTAACAGCAACAGTTTTCTAGTAGCCCTTTCTTCCAGATGCGATCGCGCATTCACCAGTCGCGGAAAAAGCTTAGCTATGGCTCATAACGGCATTGCTATGACATTACAGATTAACAGATTAAGACAAAGTCATTACCATTTTGATGACTGTGATTGAGGTTATAGCAGAAGCTCTGCATGAAAGTGTTGGAATTGGAATCATCTGTTGCTGATTGACTGTTTAGAGCTCTGGATGTTTCTGTCCCTAAGAGATGTACTGGATTTCTACTTCTCCTAAGAGGTAGACTGGGTAGTGCTGCTGTCATCAGTGGAATGTTATTTCAAGGCAAAGATAGGAATTTCACCTTGAACATCACCTGTAACTATAAGGCAATTCAACATAAAATCAATGTTTGTGAAAGAAAAAAACGACAACAACACCTGTTAAATACTGTTTAATGTTTTTTTTTAAGTATGATAAATTCAGTAGCGTAACCATATTAGAAATTCAACCGACAATTGTGTTGAGTGTGTGAGTTTTAATAGTTTGGCACTATTCCCATGTTTGCTTTAGGCAAGGCCTCGGCAACTACGGGTAGGTGACATACACAAATTACTGGTAAAGTACTAATATAGCCTGGTAGGCCAGACTATAAAACGAAGTGTATAGTCTGAGCTCGCACCGTAGGCAAATTCACCATGCTAACCATCCCATTGACTTGCTGCACAGATTCAAAACTAGCCGGGGCTGCGTTTCCCAAAAGTTGTACTTCAGCCTAAGTAGTACTTAACCCTCTGAGGTCTAAGGCCTTTCAGAGGCTTTTAGGCTGCTTGCACCACCCTGATATTTTCAAGTATTTTCATTTCATATATATATATTTGGAACCTGGAAGGTCTGAGGTTTCTAATGGTGTGACTTATATGTTTCAATGACAAAAACTCACAGAGTTACAGATTTGTTTTTGGAGACAACTTGCCCTCTTAAGGGCACTCGGACCTCAGAGGGTTAAGTATGAGGTACCCCCCCAGGCAATATACTACATCACTAAAAGTTTATACACACAATAATTGTATAGGCCTACATACAGTGTTTTTTTTCTCGCACATGCAAATACAATTCTTGCGCAAAGTGCATGTGCAAAGTAAAACAGTGTATGTATAAACTTAGTGATGATGTGAGACCTATTTATGATATATTGCCTAGGGGACACCTCAAGTTTTTGGGAAACGCAGCCCAGAGCGCTGTAAATAGAGGACAGAGCCAGGCCACAATTCTTGGCCCAACTAGGATTATACCCTATGGTGTGATGCTAGCTAGACCAACTCATTGTCTGCATGAGTGAATGTTTCCACATGTCAGTCAGAGATCATCTAATAACTGCATAATGCCTTTGACCTATTGTTCTTGACCCGGAACTTGTAACGTTAGCCCGAAGGCTATTTTGATTAGTGCTCATTTTAGTTTTAGTTTTCATTTAATTGTTTTTATTTCCGTCATAGGAGTGTAAACAATGCTTTCTAGTAATAACTTGTTCTGCTTTTCAATTTAATCTGGTCCTGCTACACGTTGTACTGGTGCTCCTGAACAGTGAGGAAGGACCACCAAATTCAACTAGCATTAAAAAAGTCTGGAGCCCTGCTAATGTAACAAACAATCTTCATCAAAATCTAGTAGTGTCAGTGATCGCCGTTAACAACACATGCTTAACAGGACCCCGTTTCTGAAAAGCTTTATTGTAACCAGTTAGCAACTTAGATGGTTGCCTATGGGAAACTGCACAGCAACCAAGACAGCTGCTAACATAGTTAGCAACAACACTGTCCAGAAACGCACCCCAGAGCCAGGTCAGCAACTGACGGCCGCCTGGTCTGTGTTTCAGTTCTAGAATGTCCAATGCCAGCAGCGTTCCGCTGCCTGGCCTGAGAACAGCCAAAGCCATCAGTTAAATCTGGTACGGGGGGTTGGCCACCTGTACCTCATGCTAAGATGGATGCTACATTAGCCTAATGGGAGGCAGAGGGCTGCCATCCCGGGTTCAGAAAGTAAAAGTCCTGCCACATATTCAGTCCAAACGATTCCCTAAAAGCCCACTGATCCATACAGTAGGTACTTCAGGAAGTTAAGCTAGAGTGCAGGCAGAATAGAGAAATGCACGCCGGGCCATGTCAATTTCTCAATTCAGTTAATCCGCCTCTGATAGAAGGTGCTTTCTCTAGCGCTCCTTTTAACGCCAACTCAGTCAAGCAGGAAGTCAGGCCGCGGGTAGCCAAAAAGCTCAAAGTCCCCCATGAAGTGCTCGTAGAGGCGGCCGATGTCCCGCTTGCTGATGCCGGAGAAGTAGCTCTCCACTTTGGTGCGGTTGTAGCGCGTGATGCCCGGCGGGATGGTGGGGTAGGACACCAGGCTGTCGATGCCAGCCGCCTTGAGGATGTAGGGCGCATCGCGATCCAGCGTCTCGTGGTGGCCCACTGCGTTGTAATTGATGTCGCACGGGGCGCACAACTCCACGTACGTTATCCAGTGGATCACGTGCTGCCCAAACTTTTTGTTCAGTCGCTTTTGGCCAACGGAGTCGCCCAGGTAGCGCACAAAGTCCTCGAAGCGCAGTCCTGGGGCGTGTCGGGGGGCGCCCGAATCCTCAGTGTCCTGGCGCATCTTGCGGTACTTGCGGATGATGGCGGGCGCAATGTCATGCTTGTACCAGGGTTCAGAGCGTGGGTTCTTCACAAACTTGTCCTTGTAGGCGGAAATGATGCGCTCGAAAGGGTCACGTACGATGAAGAACTTGAAGTAATTGTCCAGTCTGTTTCGAAGAACAACAAAAGGCAAATTAAGTTCAATGTCATGTAGTTTACATGTAGTTTCATGTAGTAGACATACCATCATAACAATTATGTAGGCTTACCTGTAATATACCAATATACTTAATATACCAATATGATGCATTAACTTAGAGAAAAAAACTAATTGTAAAGGTGTCAAAGAAATCAAGGTGATTTTCATAGACCTTTCTTTGATCTCCTTCTCCTTTAAGGATGAAAGGCGTGGCAAGCCATTCTTCTCATGATCATGGACCAATGGTTCTGGAATGTCCTCCACTTTGGAGAATTTCCCTACAGAGGAAAACAATTAAAAAAAAAAGAGTGTTCCACTTTTTGGTTAACTTACAATAGTACCGGACCAAGAACAAAATCTTAAAATATCTTACAATATACACACTTTTAATGAGCAATTCCTTCCTTCTCCAGTGCACTGCATTTGTCTTGTGGGTTTTGCATCCGTGTCAGGAGCTTTCGCATTCATGCAGAGTTGTGGCCCTCCTCAGTCACGGCAGGTACCATGGACACAGATGCAACATAGTGCACTGCCAGCCCCCTGGTGCTGAGTCACTACACGTCATGCATCAAGCACGGTCAGACACAGATACAGCTAAGGGTCACACAGTCACAGACACTCACCATTGAGAACAATGAGGACCTTCTTCCACTGCGTGTTGCCAACCTTGGGGGTCTGGCAGAAGAGGATCTTATGCTTGTCGCAGACGAAGATGCGGTCCAGGAGGAACTTGTTGATGGGCGTGTGGGTGTAGTTTCGTAGGGAGCTGTTCTTGCAGACGGCGGTCAGCAGGTCCAGGCGCTTCTCCACCACTGAGTGCCAGTCCGACGGGACGGTGGATAAGACTGCTGCAGTCGACTGGAGATGGAGGAAAAAACGTGTTCATGCATGCGTACACGCCCGCCCGCACACGCACAATTGTTTTATACATGATGAAAACCAACTTAATTACTGTAAATGCTTCATATATTTACACATCTCTTGCTTTTTCCTGATTAACTTTTTCTTAGAATTTTTCATTCCCAACTTGAAATGCCCTTGCACATTGTTCAGACTCTGTCATGTCATTTTTTTCAGATTTAAGAGTAAAGTTTTTGTTTTAAAATTAAAGTTATTTGATGGGAGATGATTTCCAGACTTTTACCATATGTGTATTAAACAGTAGTGCTATGAGTATTAATCAGGGATTAAAGTACAAAAAAAATACTGAGCTTGAACTTTCTGGTGTTCATTTGTTTTTGAGAGTGTGGTGGAAAAAAACAGTCTATCACCGTGAGGCGGAGATCCGGTCTGCTACTGGAATACTTTAATCCCTGATTAAAGGCGCATGCCACTATTTTGGGGCTTAAAACAGTTAAAATCGTTGGCCAGGGTTTATATAGGTGGTTAAGTGTCTTATTTTTCATGTAAGCCCTTGTCTTGTTTGCTACACGGATCCATTGACATTCACTAGCTTAGCGACATACTCCCTCTTTTAACTTGTCTTAAAGCAAGACAACGCTTAACATGAAAAATAAGGCACTTAACCACCTTTATAAACCCCAGCCAACGATTTTAACTGTATTAAGCCCCAAAATAGTGGCATACCCCTTTAATACAATATCTGAAGAGTCAGCCATGAATTATTTCACCAGGATGGTCCTGTGGAGTATTACT
Organism: Engraulis encrasicolus; assembly: GCF_034702125.1. Lineage (NCBI taxonomy): Eukaryota > Metazoa > Chordata > Actinopteri > Clupeiformes > Engraulidae > Engraulis > Engraulis encrasicolus. Next base: position 48,165,847 of record NC_085868.1, on the reverse strand, counting down.
TTTCTTTCAGGGATCCTAAGCCTATAGCCCAAGAGTGGCAGCACGATTACCAAAACACTATGGACAGTCTATAGCATACAGCATTCATGTTTTAATGCTTATAATATTTTTTTATAATGCTTCCAACAATGCTTATAATAACAACACTTCACAGTGTACTTTTTAATCAACACAACGAAACAATATTTGACACGTAGGAGCCTTACCACATTGTTAGAATGCAATGCTGGTCTTTGAGGTTTCACTGTGTGGATGGTCAGCTCAGGCCAGGACCGTGACTCTGCCTTACTACTGTAGTCTGGAACACAGATCAACAACATGTACACGTCACCAACCTGTAACTCTAAAATGTGAGATTAAAATGGCAGTGGTTCATGTGGTCAGTGGTTCAGTGACCAGGTGAACGGCACTTCACACTGCAAGCATGGGGCATACGCAAAACATGTCCGAATGAATCCTTGGTCAGGCCGAAACGGTTAAAAAATCAAAGCGCCGTGTCAGCGGGGCGCAAGGATGGGCCCGCGAGAGAAAGCCCGGACAAGTGCGAGTTGTAACTTAGTACTGAAGTTTCTTTTCTGCGCAGGTGTGAGTGTGCTCCCATTGAAATGTATGGACTGGGAGGGCAGGGACGGGATGCTGAATCTCGCCGATAGAACACGCATGTAGACGGTGTGAAAATGACAACTGAACACCCTGTGAACCTCTCGTGCTTGCGCTGCCCCCATCCCTGTGCCTGCACTTATATGTGAATGTAAGGTGACTGTGGTTTGTACACCTCTATGCCAGCTGTGAGCTGCCTGTTTCTTTATCTATCATGTTGCCTAAAAATGGGAATATAGCATGTCATCATAATATGCATTATAAGTTCAATTGATTTATGCTTTCACAATGCGCCTCCACACACTACTTTGAAGACATGGGGGCATGGTGGTGTTGTAGTTGCAACATTGTTGTGACAACATATCATAAAAAATATGGGCCTTCTGAAAAAGTGCAGTGTGTTAAGTCAGCACTGTCTCACTTAAACATGGCGTAGTGATATTGTTTTATAGGACGGTTATAACAAAAATGCCTTTTGAAAAACCTTCTAATGTCCATGTTACTTACCATCCAGTAAGGATATGCAGCAGTATTAAATACAAATCTTATTAGATGACAAACGGATAAATGCTGCCTTAGGCCAAAATGTCTATATCTGTTCTGTATCAGTATACCACATTAAATCACTAAGATTTAAGAAATGTCTGTTCATCATGACATCCAATTAAATTAGATTCGTATTTAGGAGTGTGCTGCCGCTGTCTGTGTCACTCACCATCCGGCACCCGCAGGTTGTAGTTGATGAATCGGCTCGCTACCATGAGCAGCAGGAGGACCCAGCCACAGGCACCCACTAGCAGCCAGTGCCGACGCATCATCTCCCAATGCACCAGCCGACAGCCATCCACACGACACCTGCACCACGGAGAGGGAAAGAGGAGAAGGGGGGGGACCAACGCCCTTTTTTTAGCCATTTATATATTATTTAACCTTTGTTTAACCAGGAGAGGTCACGTTGTATCACAGTGACTTTCTTCCCAGGCAAGTTAAAAGGTTTCAAAAGCCAAGGTTCAGCCAAGCTTCGCAATACAGACTATTTATCTTTCCAAGGGAACAAGTCAATGTGGGAGTAGTGTTTGTTGTCAGCCAGGGCTAACACATCATCTTCCAAACTTGGTCCAGGTAGACAGATGCTGAGGCACTCAAGGTTGCATTTTTTGTTACTTTTTTATTTGGCTACAATGCCTACGCATTTCGGGACTTATGGCCTTCTTCAGGGAGTATCAACTCTTGATACTCCCTGAAGAAGGCCATAAGTCCCGAAATGCGTAGGCATTGTAGCCAAATAAAAAAGTAAAAAATTGCAACCTTGAGTGCCTCAGCATCTGTCTACCTGGACCAAGTTTGAGAGCCCCTACACTGATGAGCACCAAGGAATAAAGGTGAAGACCCAGAAGCACTCCAATTACCTGCTTGTGTTTGTGTGTTTGATACATCATCTTCCAAGTTCACAGCCGATCGCTGTCCGCGCTGCACCTGCACCACGGGGGGATGTGTGTGTGTGTGTGTGTGTGTGTGTGTGTGTGTGTGTGCAAGAAGACCAGTGTCTAACAGTGTTTACCCCACAGAACAATTTTAGTTACCCAAGGTTCACAATAGAGATAGTGTTAATCTTTCCAGGGGACCAAGTCAATGGGGGTGGGTGGGACTTAGTGCTAGTTGTCAGCCGATAATAATCATCCAATACACTGACCGCCAGCCATCAACAAGAGGACCAGCCATCTTAAAGAATAACTTCAGTCAATTTCAACATGCAGTTGTAATGCTCATGCTCACACTACCCTGGACTTGTCAGTACGTGAGTCATTTTTCCCCCCAGCCTTTTCCGAGGCCCTGGTCATTGTAATGGGGGCAGCTGTTTGTTTACATTTCATTTGATTTATTCCCAGAAACATCCAAATTTTCATGTTGAAAATGGCTGTAGTGGTCCTTTAATGTTTTCCACGTAACATTTGTCAGACAAGGTTCACAATACAAACATCTTCATCTATTCAGGGGACCAAGTCAAGGGGGGTGGGAAGAGATGATCATTGTTAGCCAGGGCTGACACATCATTCCCTAGAACAGTGTTTCCCAACCAGGGGTACGTGTACCACTAGGGGTACGCGAGCACACCTCAGGGGGTACGCGGAAAAATGTAATAATAGCAAATATATTGAGTGTAGTCACATTGGGATAGAGGAACAGAGCATGTGTGAGGGCGAGGGGGTACTCATCATATGACAAAATGGCTTAGGGGGTACGCAGGACAAAAAAGGTTGGGAAACACTGCCCTAAAACACTACACGACTGCCAACCACATGGCACCTGAAACATGGAAAGCAGAGGTATCGATTTCGGTTTCAGAAGGTTAAAAAAACCTGCCAGTTTCCTTCTTGGCTGAGTAACAAGTGAGCTGGTTGGATCAAAATTCTACTTTTTAAAAAATCTCTGAACCTGAGATGGACACTTCTGATGGAAGGACAGAAGACAAGGGTCTTACGATCCACACCAGTCTCACAAGACACCAGCTGATGCATTCCAGAGCTTCATGCATTCATTCAGCTCAACATAACAGTTTTCATTAAAAGAAACCCCATTAATTTCATGAGCCTAAAGCAACGTCATACAGCTCCCAGCAGACATGTTGCACTATGTAGCATCCGGCATCAAGGGGTTAAGGAGCTTTAAGGAGATACTGATATACACTTCGCCATTCACTGTACAGCAAATAGGCTACCCAATGAACATGTTTTCCCACAGTGCTGACGGACCTCTCTGCTAGTTAACCTTTTAAAACTGATTGATCGCCTAGTGTAGACTTGACAAGAGAATAAAAGCAGACACACCTTACAATGAAATGAGTGTATTAGTGTGTCAACTTTATAAAGCTGAAATGGGCATTTGTTTTTCAATGGTAGGCCTAAACAGTAAAGCTAGCCTGATTATCATGACTTTCAAATAGTAAAGCCATACTTTCTAAAGTATGCCACCATCAAACTTGGCTCCTGTTGTGTCTTCCCAAAGCTGTACAAAACAACTCACTGACACCTTCAAGTCATGTACATTCAGCCAAGCAATAACAACCTTCATTACACACTGTCCTGCCCTGGAATGGCCAACCCTATCTCAGCCAATCAATGTTCCTGATAGGTCCTAGTACGCGCTGTTGAGGTTTGCAGGCAAGGACAACATTTATTACTGACCCTGGTAAAACGTAAACATAGATTCCCTTAGTCTGCAATGTAGACACCCAGCTGTAGTAGACATGGAGAGGTTTAACTGTCAGCTGGCGAATAGCGGACTGTCATGTCAAGTCGACCTGACAGCAGCTGGGTAAATTAGCTGGACTCGCAGGGCACTTAAATCAGCGACATTACGGTCTATAACTAAACGAACGTCATATTGTTAAACTATAAGAATTAATTTACAAAACGAGTCACAACAGCTCTAGAACTACAACCTACTTTTCATTAGCTACAGCCCACCAGGCAGCGCACCACCACTGATGGAGCTAGCTGGCTAGGTGGAATTCTGCTTGGGGGCAGATGTGGAGGAGGTGCCAAGTGGCAATAAAACATGAGAGCTGAGGAGACTTACATGAGGGAATTGTGAAATGTACAGTTTGTGTCTAAGCATTAAAAAGTTGAGTTCCTAGCATCGTCAGAGGACACAATAAACATGGCATCAGGAAGCTAACCAAGCTAACTTTCAACGCACCGTTATCGACCATTACGCACGATAGCTATGTTAGGAACAAGAGGCAGATGGCATTCGCGTTTAGAGAGAAGATATGAGCAGAGTTTATTACCATAGCTTATGTGCTGGCCGCACATCCCCAAGATAAGCGATGTCCATCCATTTCAAGTTAGATCTGTGACTGTCCCGTTGTGTTGACAAATAGCTATCTCATCACATGGGCCCAGAACAAACTCTTTCATCATGACCACTGCCACAGACCACCCTCAGACTCAACATCGCCCCTGGCGTTACAATGGGTAAACACGACTTCAAGGCTACAATCGCTTATTTGACCCTAGATCAGACAACCTTTTCAACTTAATATAATAATAATAACAAACAACAATATAATAACAATAATAACTAAAAGTACAATAACTAGGCCTATAATAATAAAAATAGGCCTAATAATGTGGTTGCTAAAATTATTATTATTATTATTATTAGTAGTAGTAGTAGCCTAGTAGTAGTAGTAGACAGTAGTTGTTGTAGCCTAGTAGTAGTAGTAGGCTAGTAGTAGTAGCCCTAGGCCTAGTCTTCTAGAGCAATGTTTCCAAACCTTTTTTGTCTCATGTACCCCCAAGCCTTTTGGTTGTGCCATGAGTACCCCCTATCTCATGTTTTACATCACTTTTTCTATTCCAGTGTGACTATGCTCCATGCATTTGCTAAAATTACATTTTTCCAAGTACCCCCTGAAGTGTGCTCGCGTACCCCTAGTGGTACACGTACCCCTGGTTGGGAAACACTGTCTAGAGCTTATCCTGGCACACCCACAAAGAAGTCATTTGGAGACCAACTCATTGGCCGTGCACAAACACAATCCACATCATAAATGCACTAGACCAGAGGTATTCAATTAAATGTTAACGAGGGCCAGTTTTTCAAATACCTCACAGTTAAGCGGCCGAACTATAGGTATGTATTATGGTTGCCGTCTGTCAATGAAAAAAATATGGGAGACTTTATCGAAGTGGAGGGTCTGGGGGTCCTCCTCCAGAAACTTTTGCATTTCTTAGATGTAATTTCCTGCATTTTAATGTCCCGTGTCGTGTCCCATTTCAGCACGATAAAGGAACCCATACTTTTATCTCTAAATTCTAAAAAAAATATTCTATATTTTAAGGGGCTTGTAGGGGGCATTGCTGTCCAAGGGCCGCATCTGGCCCCAGGGCCGCCATTTGAATAGCCCTGCACTAGACTCTCCAACTCCAACAGTTTTACTCTCTTCAGTGTTCCTTGTTGTTTGTCCATAGTCTTTTGGTAGGTAACCTTGCTGCCATTCTTGGGCTATATAGGCCTACTCACTGGAAGAAAAGTAATACTAAATGGGACCTTCCTTGCCTAATTAAATGGTGTATTTATTTTCTTTTTAACATATTTAATTATGGGCAGTCATGGGTGAGCGGTTAGGGCGTCAGACTTGCATCCCAGAGGTTGCCGGTTCGACTCCCGACCCGCCAGGTTAGTGGGGGGAGTAATCAACCAGTGCTCTCCCCCATCCTCCTCCATGACTGAGGTACCCTGAGCATGGTACCGTCCCACCGCACTGCTCCCCATGGGGCGCCACTGAGGGCTGCCCCCTTGCATGGGTGAGGCATAAATGCAATTTCGTTGTGTGCAGTGTTCACTTGTGTGCTGTGGAGTGCTGTGTCACAATGACAATGGGAGTTGGAGTTTCCCAATGGGCTTTCACTTTTCACTTTCTTTCACTACTTTTTAACAGCCTAGAGGGGGTACACCAGGGCTGTTTTGGACCTAAGGCCCTAATTACGTAGTTATTTTAAAAGTGATGGGTTAATAGACAATGTTTTAACTCCAACTCCTTTTTTAACTCCAACACCCATTGTCATTGTGACACAGCACTCCACAGCACACAAGTGAACACTGCACAAATCGAAATTGCATTTATGCCTCACCCGTGCAAGGGGGCAGCCCTCAATGGCGCCCCTGGGGAGCCCGGCGGGACGGTACCGTGCTCAGGGTACCTTAGTCATGGAGCAGGATGGGGGAGAGCACTGGTTAATTACTTCCCCCACCAACCTGGCGGGTCGGTAGTCGGCTCTATTGAATTATATGAATTACTTAAGTAGGCTAAAGTTTGAGTACACAAGTTGGCTGCGACTATAAGTAGGCTTCAGCTAACATCTGTGACCCTGCCCTTGATCAAAAAGACATGTACTAGACATAATGTGCAACATTTCAGTTATTGATAAGATAGAATGTGGAGACTTACATTGATAAGTTTATCAGGGCTTGAACACCAGCAGAAAACTGGGGAAAAAAGATTTCTCAATTAAAAAAGCTTTCTTGATTTAAAAAAAGGAACGGATTGATCCCTGTTGGGTTGACAGCTCACCCTGCAGGTGTAACACTGACTGCATGAATGAATAATGAATACATACATAAATATGATTCATGATTGCATTATGAAGGGGATGCTGCTATACAGCCTTACAAGCTTACCCGATAAATTGCTTGCTTTTGTTTTTTGTGTGCATTACTAGAAATACAAATTAGATTAAATTTAACATTATTTATTCCCTAGAGCAGAGGCTCCCAAACTTTACCAGAAGTCCCCCCCATGTCCCAGTAGATTACAGCTAAGTCCCCCCTTACACAGGCCATGCTACATTATTTTTTATGTGCACCACCTTTCACAAGTTTTTGCACCCTTACATTCATGAAGCCATTTCATAGAGCAGACTAAACCATATTTCTGTTAACTGGTGTGATAGGTGAACTGTGTAATATTTTTTATAGTTTATTTCCAGAAGTCATGCTGTCCATTCACAAAGGTGACCTTTTCCTGGAATATTTACCACCATCAAAATTCTATTCATTTATTCTCCATTGTACGAATTTCCAGACATACCCGGTATACATTATTATCTGCAAAACGTATTGTACTTTGGTCATACTAGTAAATATATATAGCTTTGTGTACAATATCTCAATGTAGTTTACCAACAGCATCTTTGTGAACAATGGTTCAGTAGTTTACTAACATTACACATCAAGTACTATACAGTTCAATAATCATTTCAGTTTCCAATAAACAATGCCCATCCCCAGAAGTCCATTTCCCTTCACATGCACACTTCTGTACTACTATAAATCCCTTTTTTGTACATGAAATTGACACTAGACAGTTGACGGATACAATAAGCATAAATAAAACCAGAGTATGAGAACATAAACACATAGATGGTGAGAGACAGACTGAGAGAGAGAGAGAGAGAGAGAGAGAGAGAGAGAGAGAATATGAGTTCATTATTTAGTAAATATTCATGAAAAGGTCAAATTTGGCAACAGACAGTAGTTTCAATAGCAAGTTGCAAGCAATACCTACTCTGGCCATCATCTTACACAGTGCACCTTTAACTAATGGCATGTTTGATTCTTTGTAAATGTTGGTTTTCTTACTTTGGTTATTAAATTTGTTCAATTATTGATTGTATTTTCCTGCCAACCCAATGCGGCTCCCATTTTGAAAACCTGACCCAGAGCAGCTAAAAAGGCTCTCTTGGTAGAATTTACTGGACACAAAAAAAGAAAGCACCGATCAGAAATCTGGTTCAAATGTGTATTCGAAAATCTTGCTCACCTGAAGACTGGCATTCCCCAACAGCAATGCTGTTACTGGTAGACACTTAACTCCAATCTTCTTCTCACTTTCTGAGGTGGCAATAGCATGGGTTAGTTTTGTGTAATATACTAATACTTGTAGGCAATGTTATCGAGTGGCACAAATGAATGGATCAGTTATCCAAACAAGCATTCAACCTGACAAGCCACTCCTTTTACAGAGAGGAGGGTGGGAAAACTAGAACCACAGCTCATCAAAAGAATGCATGCACTGCCACAGTCTGTCACGTGAATCATAAATGGTATTGAACTGACTGATTCAGTGGTCAGTAACTGTCCCTCAATATGATTATGCCGTTTTTGCCAACACCACAACTGGTCCTTAGTACAACAAACCATATCAATTTCAGAGTACAGCCCTTCACTGTACGGTCTCTACCTTAAAGTGTGAGGTGGGGATCTTCGGAGTGTCAGGTCATGCCCTAAATCCGACTGATAAACCTTTAGAGGAACAAAAAAAGTTCCCCACACCCCCAAAGATGTACCGGTAGGCTACGAAGGTTTGACGTTTGCTCTCTGTATTTCACATCCTTTCCCCACCACACTCTAATAAAATCTACATTGAGATTATTGAGAGCTGCCATTTGCTGGCTTTGCATTGTATGCACTCTTCCATGGTTTTTATAAGGGCACCATAACGCATGTTATTTGGATGCCATTGGTCTTGGTCTTTTCAAGGTCCTGATTACTACTCAAAACAATTGCAAGAAAACAATGCCATATCTCACTATAACAAGTTCCTTGTGACATCTCATATCTGCCACAAATCCTTGGCCTCAAATAAATATAAACAAGTCTACCCCAAAGAACTGGGGGTTGTCGCACTTCTATAGACACTTGTCAACCTGAAAGTCTGTTGCAGGTGATGCATGTTCTTCATAACCCTACAGCCAAAAGCCGGTAATTCCCTTTGCTCAAATGCTATATAATGATTAAGTAACACTGAACAGATGTGAACAAGATTGTCTCTTTGTCTTGATTTTGGTGACATTTTCATTGATAGTGTTTTGTGGGGTGAAAACTCACTGAATAGTTAAAGAGAATACATAGGAATATTGTTTGAGAATGGGGCAGGTTTGTCAACACTGAAGATGTATAAACCCAGCCCTTTTTGGGAAAATGTGCCCTCTCCCTATTAAAACCCAAATATCTCAGCCACCGAAGCACATGAAATAAGTTGCATTTAAAATCTAGAACCTTCATTTTGCACTAGAATGTGTTCATTCCGGCTCCAACATACCTACAATCTTAATGGAACAGCTCAGACATCTCAAGAACATTATATTAATGCAGCATACATGTCGCTCCCAGGACACAATGGGTTAATTAGAGCATGCAAATGCCTGGGCCCAAATAGGCCCATACTTGGTTAGTAATCTCTTCCTTGATAACTGCCATGATGCACCTTAGCATTGTAGTCAATGGAGGTGGCATTGCAGGAGTTATGGAAGCACATATCCTTGATGCTTTGTTGTCTGTTAATTTATCTGGTGACCCTCATTTCCCTCTTGATTATACACAGAACACACACATTTTGGTGTTTCGGTGGTATGGGCATTCTACCAGGCCTAACATGCCATTGATTTTGGAAAGGAGCTGTATACACATTTGCACATCTGCCCTACAAAGCAAAAAGGCAGTAAGTTTAAGTTTACTTTGTCACAAAATATAGCAGCTTTGCCAATCCGATTAAAAGGATCATTTTGTCCAACTGGAACCTGTTGAAAAGTGACCCTACTCTTAGAGAAGTATTTCCAGTCCCCCCCAAAATTACATTTAGAAGGGCCCCCACCCTTCGAGACAAACTTGTACCTAGCCATCTTAATGTGAAAAAAAAGACCACCTGGCTCCATAGACAGATAACTGGTACATACAAATGTGGTCATTGCAACCATTGCTCCAACATGAAAGAATGCAAACAATTTATTGATTTCAAATCTAACAAAACATATAACATTCAAGCATTCATCAACTGCAATACCACCTTTGTGGTGTATCGTTTATCATGCTCCTGCGGCTGTTTTTATATAGGCCGTACAAAAAGGCGTCTAAAAGACAGAGTCTCCGAGCATAAAAATGCCATTAGGAAGGTTAACTTGGATTATCCTATGGCTAAACATTTTCACACAGCACACAATAGCAATCCAGATGGGTTAATGGTTGAAGGTTTAGAAACAATCAAAAAGAATATTAGGGGTGGTGACAGGTTAAAATTATTACTACAAAGGGAAACTTTCTACATATACACTATGCAGGCCATGACATACCCAGGATTGAATGAAGAAATTGATTTTAGTCCTTTTTTGTAATGACTTCTCAGTTTATAAGTGGTTTTCTAGTATTGGTAGCTGTCCTTATCTAAGCCTGTTGCCACCTAGTGGGTCTTTATGTATCTTCTTTTGTTTGTATATATATGTTTTCTCCCCCTCTCCCTGGCCATTCACTGGCCTGTGACACCTGTATGGCCATCTAGTGGCTCTTGTATGTGATTCTCTCTCTCTCTCTCTCTCTCTCTCTCTACCTGGCCATTTTACTGGCTTTTGACACCTGTGTGGCCACCTAGTGGCTCTTGCATGTAATTTTTACCTGGGAAATGGTTCATGTGACTTCCTACCTGTGCTTGGCAGGTGTATATCATTAGGAATTCCTGTTTGAGCAGTTACCCTGAAGAAGGCTTGCGCCGAAACGCGTGGGTCTCTGCTCCCATGTTTTAAAACTTTTAGCCATGTTTCAATAAAGGCTTTTTAATATTTTTCCACAAGAAGAGTGCCTTGGACTCCCCTTTTTTGACAAAAAGGCAGTAACTACATTGCTGTTTAAAATTAGTTACTATGACTTAAATGCCATATATATCAAATTCTAAAGTTAAATAAAATGATCAGCAAAAAATGTCGTAATATAAGGTAACAAAACTGTCACATGTCAATAATCTCCCAAAAAAACACTTTTACTGGATTGGAGTATCATTTTAAAGTCAGTTTTGCGCTCTGTGCAGTTACTGCATTTTTGCTTTGTAGGGCAGACATCTCCCCATTGTCTTGCTTTAAAGGAAAATTTGCTATACATGTTACATGGTTTACTTGGCTCATATCTTTTCGCAAGTGTATCAGTTTGCCTGCATGCACCAATAATATACAGTTCTGACTTGGAAGCCAAATGATTTATGGACAGCAGTCAGTGTAACGGTAGAAATCTCACAGTATACACAACAAAATATGGACAGGCACATTTGAACTGCCATAGGATGGAAGTGTTTAAAATGTGTGTAGTCTTTTTTGTATGATCAGTAAGTGCATGCATGGTCCATTTGTGAGTGAATAGTTTGTCCCATGACTTAGTCCCAAGACTGATTTGCTTCAAGTACGGGAAAACCCTTGAAGTGTAATGGAATACAGATCCCATGCCAGCACAACAGAAAGACCAAGAAGCAGCCATGTTGTTTTCTTAAATTTATTTTTTTCACAAATCCTTAGTTCTCGTCAACATTGACTGTCTGGAGACCTATAAAGAGAAGGGAAAGAAAAGGTCAGTGGGACGACACACAACCATTCAACTTAACATTTTGAACTTTTGCTCAATGCATGAATTAAAAATGGTCTAAAATACAGGCAAGTATGACTGCAACATCAGACTTGTTTTTTTCTAACGTGATATCCTAAGACATAAAAAAAACACCGCTTCCTACTTGGAGCAGTGATTGAACTGCCTCACAAGCATGTGGACTACACCGGCAATTCACGTCAGATAGATGAATGCCAATCAGGGTAGATCACAGACGGCATAAGAAGGTCGCATGCCTGAGCAGTTGCGCTTATGGTACTGCGCCACTGCTTAGCAAAAACTTTGTTACCACGATGGTTTAACGCCATGTGACATGACACAGAGGTCACTCCCTTATGCTGCGTCGTGAACGGAAATTCTAACCAGGATGCTTCACGCGGACACAGTGAGCATGCTCGCTGCCTAGCAAATTGGCTTCCTGGCCGAAAGAACGCTGTCTTGAACGACCCTAGTATTTGATCCCATTTCCAAGAAGACATTGAAACAGACATTAACCCTTTCTAATGAAGAGTAGGAGGAGAATCACATTTGATAATTTGCAAAACGAGTCATCACATCTGAAATATAAAAATACACAGCTTTTTGCCCTTTATCGTTACAGGACAGTGTGAGAGTAGACAGGAAACAATTGGGAGAGAGATGGGCCAGGGCTGGGAAATGACCCCGGCTGGACTCGAACCGGGGTCCCCATGGGCATGCAAGCCCAAATGTGGGGGGTTTAGCGGGCTGCGCCACAGCGCCCCAACTAGTCTCCTTTTAATATAGAAATTTGCACTGAATCCTATACCTTCTAAAGATGAGTGGTGACCCTTCACCACCTTACCATTCTATGTAAGCTATAACCTGACCCCATGTTAGAAATAAAAACACCATTGACGGGTGCATTTTAGCCTCCTAAATGGAATATTTTTCAATACTGGCATTATGAAATGAGCCCTCAAACTCTTTACACGCAAACAAGAAGCCACGATCAATCAGTTTTCAAATTATCCATACACATGTAAACAGCCTCTAAGATCCGTCATGTTTGGCAAAAAATGAGAGTCAATACTGAGATACTCAACCTGCTGCAACATAGCATGTGCATTGCTTTCTGAAGCCAGACTGGACACTTGTCAGATATGTACCGGTACTGTTCTTACCATGTCAAAAGATAGTTAAGAACACCACGTGTCTCACACACAAAATAACTAGAGGGAATGTTAAGTGCTACTCACCTTTGTACGTGGTAACGGGCACGTATGTGACCAGTGTGTACAGTTTGTTGGGAGAGTCCTCATCCTCGTTACGCTTCCTGGACAGACGCACCCGCATGCGGTATGGGACATTCCTGCAGGGGAGATGCAAACCAATTAGACGGTGTAATGCAAAATACACAACATGAAAGCATGTTTGTTTTTCTGTGGTGACAGTGATGATACAAATACAACTCAGGAACTTCAAGAAATCAGGAAAATCATAAGAAAGTTTTGAGTGAAGGAGCAAAGTTTGCCTTTTCCACAAATACAGGTCTGAGTACAGACATTTAAGACATGTCAAGTCTGGCTTTGTCAGGAAAGCCGCCTGGGAGTGGGGCACACTTGCCCAATTTGAGAGGTACTAATAGTGTAATACTACAATAGAACCTTTTCATCCCATTCCTTAGCAAAATTCCCCTGCTTGTATGCAAGATAAACAGACAATGAGGGACAGCTTTCCATTCCTCTCCGTCTGTGCATGTGAAAGGGGGTCTGGACAGACAAATGCTGAATCTCATATAGCGCACTTGTGCACTATGTTTCAGTGCGTAACGAATACGCCATACGCACTAAGACATTAACACTGAAGCGCACCATTTGAGATGCAGCTTAAGATATTACAAGCATTTTCTGTCCACACAGTGAGGACACATCCGAAATGGTTGCACATTGACAGGATACCCTTCAAGGACTCTACTACCAGTTGCAGCGCAGAATCGGTTTGTCAGAACCACATGTGGCATTAGATCCATGATGAATGAAGGAACAAAAAGAATTATGTTCTAAAAATCACTGTCCACAATTTGTTATGCATTATAGTAGCAGTACGCTTCATTCTTACCTCACACCCTTGGCCCACACGGCCTTGTTGAGACGAGTGTCAATGCGGACGTCGGGTGTTCCCATCTCCTTCATGGCAAACTTGCGGATCTCCTTAATGGCGCGGGGAGCCCTCTTCTTAAATGAGCTGAAAAAATAAATAAATACAATTAGGAAAATACAATTAAGGCATTAAAACAACCAAAGTGATGGACACTGACATCAACTTTCATAGTGGCAGGTTGACAGGAAGCATGCAACAAATGAGCAGGGTTTTCAGACCGACAAAGCAGTCAGCACACATCAAAGTAGATATTCCTTGTTTAAGAAGAAACAACCTTCACGTTAGCATTTTGAGAGGGAACATTAACTATGCTTACATTCCATGGATGCGCTTGTGAACGTTGATGGTATATTCCCGGGTCACCACCTCGTTGATGGCAGAGCGCCCCTTCTTCTTCTCGCCCTTCTTGGTAGGAGCCATCTGATGAGATCAGCATACAAAGAAAAGAGCGTTTTGTTATTGGTTTTGATAGCCACCTTTTTAAATTGTCCATTTTCTCTGACACATTTACTGAAAATATCAGAAGCCCTGGTACACTCACAGCAACACATTAGCCAAGTCTGACTGACATTATCCACCAAGCTTGTATACTTTGTCACATCCGATTAACACCTTTCAGGTAAAAACGTTACGTGCTGCATTTCTAAGCAACACATCAATGCTGTCTACAGACTGCAATGACTGTAGTAAGTATGCAAACGCCATCATGCTTTCACATTGGGAATTGGGAGAAATGGGGAATGCTAATGTTTTAGCTAGCTGTACGGCCAAACGCTCGCACAAATAGCACTTGTTTACATGACAGAAATACAATTTATTTCAGAAGAACTCCCTTTTGGAGTCGAACGTGGGACTTCACAGCGACTGTACAAAAAAAGTGGTGCTAGAATACCAAATAAAACTCTGCAAGCTAGCCACGCAACTGCCAAACCAACAATTTAACCAACAGTGGAGCAAACGTAGTCAGACCCGTCCAAAATCTCCTCAAAGTTTCTGACTAAAGCAGAAACTACAACAACGAAATAATCAACATTGCTGATAGATGTAACATTCATAATTGTATTTAAAGATTCAAAATGACCCAAACTACATTATTTCGGCAAAGATGAAGCTGGATTTTATCTCATGGTCACAATTCAATGAACATACCTCGATAGGGAATAGCAGAGAGGAAGTAGAAAAGGATTGTGGGTAAATGTAATTCCCAGCCTGGCTTTTGTTTCCGGGCTATGAAAAGTAATAAAATGTCAATGTAAAAGTTAATTTAACCATACTCATTATCTACACATAATTTTCTCTGATTTTGTGCATCTGACCCATTTGATTATCGATTTCAAACATCTGTATCACAACTGTCGTGTGAATAGATAACATGTAGGAACTTTGTTATTTGTAGACCACAGGACATTTACTTCAATACATGTTTTGCCGTCTGTCACCCGGAAGTTTAAATCCACCGAGTGTCAAGAATTTTCAAATGACATCCAGAGCATTTATTTTCCTCCCTGTCTCTTACAGTCGATTCTTTATACATAGACTATGAATTGTGTTGTTTACTTTACTAAAGTGCTATTGACTGATTGATATTGTTAGAGGACAGACATTTGGAAATAATGATTACGTGCACTGTTCGGCACATGTGTTTTGGGGCTCGAAGTCACAGTCGTTGGTTGTCATCAAGATTCCTCAGTACATCACCTGCTATTTTTGAAGACGATGGCAAGGCTGGTGTTATCATAAAATCATCGTCAACTAATGTCTTCCAAAATCTGGCATTGGAAGATTGGATACACGACAATGTGGATCTTCAAAAACGAAATATACTCTACTTGTGGAGGAACTCTGCAGCGGTTGTCATTGGAAGACATCAGAACCCATGGCAAGAATGCAATCTCCGGTTGATGCAACAGATTGGGATCCCACTTGCCAGAAGACGCAGTGGAGGTGGCACGGTTTTTCACGACTTGGGCAACATTAACCTGACGTTCTTCACATCTAAGAAAAATTATGACAGACACAGAAACCTGTCTGTTGTGACCAGCGCCTTGAAAAATCTGCGACCAGAGTTGGATGTGCAGTCGACAGAGCGGTTTGACATTTTGCTAAACGGACACTACAAAATCTCTGGGACAGCTGCCAAGTTGGGTCGCAGTGCTGCCTATCACCACTGTACGTTACTGTGCTCTGCAGACAGATCTGTGTTGTCGTCAGTGCTCAAGAGCACTTCTCAGGGAATCAAAAGCAATGCGACGCCCAGTGTACCCTCTCCTGTCAAAAACCTCTTTGATGAAGACCCAACACTGGACTCAGAGACAATAATGACAGCCCTGGCTACTCAATACAACAGGGAGTTTGGATTCGACAGCCCTGTCCACGGTGTTGATCCAGGGGACGTTGACTGCTGGCCAGGTATACAGAAGATGTCTGATGAGCTTCAAACATGGGAGTGGGTGTATGGAAGAACGCCAAAGTTTAGTGTGTGCACAGATTTCCCTGTCCATGGCGGAACCTCCAATGCCAAGGTCACGGTTCAGTTGGACATAAAGAATGGGATAATTGAAAACTGTTCAATGGACATGGCCTCAGAATGGTTGCCCAAGAATGTGTTAGATGAGTTCAGCTCTTTCTTGAAGGGATGCAAATTCTGTCCCAATGAAATGGCAACACTGGTCGCCGCTTTTCTGAGAGTTACACAACTGGGTACAGAATCTTCTTCAAGAATGCATAGCCTGTGTGAGAATGTCATTGCAAACATGTAGTGAAATAAACATATGTGGACTCACGTTTGGTTGGGTGATTTATTTTGACTGAATGTATTCAAATGTGTCATTCAATGTTCAAATTACACACTCCCCAAATCCATGTAGGATACCACTTGAAATTAAGCAATTTAAAAACATGAAGGAGAAGCCATTAAGATCATTAGCCCATATCACAGTTTTAGCACATGCCTATAAAATAAAAATACAATGTGCACACTAATTATTCAAAACTGATACCATTTGCAAAATATTCACTTTGCTTTATTATGGCGTGGTTGTATATAAAAACCTGCACACGCCATGGTTTATGCGCATCAAATGTGTTTAAAGAGCGCCTGCGCAATTCTTCTGCGACCAACCATATGTGCTAGTGTGGGACTACAAGCTGTATCGGTTTGCAACGAGGCGGCACATTGAAGTACAGACATGGGGAAGAAACAGAAAAATAAAGGAGAGGACAGGTACAATATTTCTGCTGTTCTTCCACACCATCACTATTATAACAGTATTATACATACGTACGTGAGCCATATCGGTTCAGTTAATAGTGGTATTAGCTGTGTGTACACTAGCTTACTGGCTATTAACTAGCATAGTTAGCCAATAGTTCATGTGGTGGCCGATAGCAGCTAGCGCTAGGCCTGATCCGTATGGCAGGCAAGGTGGCTAACGTGACGACTGGTAGGTGCTATCAAGTCCAGAATAGATATTCGGAGATTATGTGGGTGATGTGTATGTGAACACATGATTAAATATCATTGGCAGTGGTGGCAAACTAGTTTGTTAATCCTAGCCGGTGTCGTTATGAGTGTATTTTGGAGCCGCGTCAACGTCAGTTAGCTGCATGTTAGCTGAATGGTGTCAGTGCTGTCAGGATGTAAGCTAACTTAGCGGTCTGTCTTCACCTATTAGGAAATAGCTTACCGGCGAAATGATAAGGCTACACTTTCATAGTTAGCACCATGGCTGTGGTGTGTAAATTTGACACTTGTCACTGGTGTGGTTAAGTCGGATTCAGTTCTTTAATAGGCACGTTTCGCAGATAAGGGGACACCTAGACTCTCATAGACCTCTTGTGCAACATCATCTTTTTTCATTGTTCTGCCAACGTTGACGCGCATTGTGCGGTGGTCCACGGCTAGGATGGCATGTGTACTTTTGTGCGATTTCAGAGCAGAGGGGCTCAACGGGGTCATTAGGAAGGGTCAGCCCATCAACAGCAGTATCATACACATCAATGGCCTTTTGAACCATCATTCATTGGAAATAGCTTTAGTGCTGCTGACCAAGTATGAATAAGTCGTTCTGTATACATAATGCAGGACTGTTGGTTTCAGTTGTTGGTCTGTCCGTGTGAAGATAAGAGTTATGCCTTGATTTATTTTTTCTGTTCTGTCAAGCCAGAATGGCCAAGCTTCCAAATGGGTAGACTCTACCCCAAAACCATGAATGGTCTAGTGTTGCTGTCCTAAGCTTGAAAAGACCACCAGGCCATAATGTGTGTCATTTGGAATCTGTGTGAACAAAATGTTCAAATACCCAAAGGAATGCTGAATTGTGTCCCTTTCCAATATGCCAGGCTCTCCTGGATATATTTTTTTCATGCACACTAATTTACATTACAGATGTACAGGAATCACTACCCACTTAGTTTGCTATGTTGCTGGAGTGCAGGTCATCATTTTAATGTCATAGAATCAGAATGACTTCTAACGTCATTGCCATTTATGCACAAACAAGCAAAAACACCCTCTTCTGTTTTAGAAAGAGTTCCATAAATGTAGTTGTTTACCTTGCTCTGTATCTGATTGAGTCTTAATTCATTGGCGTGCCAGCAATGGTCCTATACACACTGAGGTCTAAATCCTCTCTTGATCTTTTCACGTCTCCCTGCGTTTCTCTGCTGCAGTCTCATGCAGTCTTGAGTCCCTGCTTGTGATGTAGTCAAAGATTTTCAATATGGTTAACAAGATCAAGCATACCAAGTGTCACCATGCAACAAAGTGGGATGAAGTCTGGCCTCTTAAACTGGCATGACTTTCCCCTTGAACTCCATTCATTCATTCAAACCCCCGCTAGTCTCCTAAAGGGGCATGACAGCCAATTCATGGTTGCGTAGAACCTTATCGTCACATTGCCGTCATACAAGTCAGTTACCTTTTGATACGCTTATAGCAATTGGCAAGCATAATCACTGGAGCTGTGTATTTGCATTTGCTTGCCAAATTTACCTGTCGTCTCAATCTCTGACACAATATGCTCGTGGTGTCATTGTTTTGGCATGCTTTATTTTTCTATGTACCGTAACTAAATGCCAGACCCTGATTACCAGGTTGTTTTGCGCTAAAACCAATAGAGAGCTGAGAGAAGTGAGGGAATTTAGAGCCTTTGCCGGACTCTGTTAAGTTGATTAGTTGCCAGAGTGCATTGGGTAGCTACGTTAACCCGAGATGACAGATGCTCATCCCTCTTTACCATGACTGTGTGTGTGTGTGTGTGTGTGTGTGTGTGTGTGTGTGTGTGTGTGTGTGTGTGTGTGTGTGTGTGTGTGTGTGTGTGTGTGTGTGTGTGTGTGTGTGTGTGAGCTCATGTCTGTTATGTTTCCACACTGCAGAGCTCAAGCACACTTTCTTGCAACAGCAGGACGAAGGAGTTTGGATCATCATGTTTTTGTGGTACATTCGGGGGGTAGTTGCAAACATGGGCCTCATTTTTTCAAAGTTGTGGTTGAATAAAAATTGAGGAAATGCCTGTGTAATGAAGATAATGAGCCATCTAATCATGGAGAACACATTTACACCGTTATGAGTGTGCAAGTAGGATTGTACATTGCAACCAGAAACACTGTTGTAAGATGGTATAACCTTTACTGTCACTATGCACATATCACAAAACTAGTTGCAACACATGGTGCATTAGTGGCGTACTGGCATTGGATAAACACAGTAAGACATGCATTCCTGCTACACATATTAAGTATTTGCTACGTCCAAAGGAGCTATTGGCTTGCTTCCCTTGGTGTCTTTCCAAATAGCTGTGGCTGTGTTCTGTCATGGGACCTCGCTGTGAAGACAAAGCTGCGAGAAGTATTGACTTAATTTATTACAAGTCATCAAGTCATTGCAAGCAACAACAGTGATATTGTTTGTCACACTTGCAAATGTTCTAAAGGCACTCGGTTAACTTCCCCACTTGTGGTATAGAAGCCAATGGCTTGGTTAGAATATTTCTCTGAAACGATTCCTTTAATTTCCTGCCCTTTGTATATACATCTGCAATTTGCATCAACAGTTTTTTTTCACATGTTGCACATGCATTAATGTGCATCATACTTACAGTACTTGTGTAAGAGAGAAGTTACTAAAGTTCACCTTTCTGAACATTTCTGATGAGGTAAAAAAAAAAACTGCACAATAGGAATATTTCTGTGTTCATAGTCATGGGGCTTTTCATCAGCCATTGTGGGCTGGGCCCTACTGTACTGTGTGGCCTCACATGAGGGGTGCTGATGCAACCTGGCTGCAAGGAGAGCCCTTGCCACACGCCCCTCTCTGTATAAGCCCAGCTACCGCAACACTCCCTTTCATTCTGTCCCAGGCCCCACCCGGGCCCATGACCTGCCCTCGGTAAGAAAGCAAGTTATAATTCCACCAACTCATCATTTGCATGGTTTATGATTGATTGTTTACATTTATTGCCATTTCAGCAGCTATCGCTATATCATGGCCAATACAGATAGACACTTGGATGGAAGGTGGCCTGTGTTTTTTTTTTTTTGTCGTTGTCCTGTTAGCCTATATAGCTGTGTGTTGCTCAAGCTCTGTTTGGTGGGCAGGTGTGTTGTTGTGTGTGCATGTGTGTGTATATTTGCTGATAATGGATTGGTGGCGAGTGACTGGGATTAAGGGATTGTAGCCAGCAGTGCAGATTGCAGGTGTGTGTGTGTGTGTGTGTGTGTGTGTGTGTGTGTGTGTGTGTGTGTGTGTGTGTGTGTGTGTGTGTGTGTGTGTGTGTGTGTGTGTGTGTGTGTGTGTGTGTGTTTCTGTGCGGCAACTGTATTTGTCAGGTGTGTGATTCTCACACGTTGCTTTTATCAGGGGGCAAAGCCTTCGAGCGGCCTCCAATTGGTTTGACCTGATAAGTTATTGTGCAAGCAATGTCTGTGCTTCTGTCACATGATCAATCAATTAATCAATCAATTTATCAATGTTGTTAGTAGTTTTTTTTAATTGTTTAACATTTTCAAAAGTTGAACTCATTTACAGTAATTTATTTTGTTTGCATATGATGACCACCATTGTTGCCTCATGTGGCTAACTGGTCACGTGACCCTACTGCTCAGTAAGCTTAAAGTGACTGACATTAGAGATGAAGCCTGTCAAGATTTAAGATTCAAGATTTGTTTATTACGTCTTGTTATAGGTTTGCAGCCTATAAAGAGTAAATATTGTTGTGTTTTTTTGTGTCCTCAAAAAAGATTTAAAAAAAGAAAAAAGAGGGAGGGGGGATGGAAAAAAAGTGCAAAGAAAGTGCCTTGTTGTCTTCAGCATGAATTCAGTAATCTAACTGCTTGGTGGAAGAAACTACTTTGGAGTCTGGTAGTGTGAGATTTCAGGCTTCTATACCGTTTCCCAGATGGTAATACAGAAAACAGTTCATAGTTCTCAGGTGCAACGTGCAAGTGTTACTGATGTTGAAGAGTATAAGAAGGGTGTTGTTTTCTGCCGTGTCATTACAGTGCCAAAGATGATATCGACATTGATGCCCTGACTGCTGAAATCGAGGGAGCCGGAGCGGCCAAAGACCAGGGCAAAGGAAAAGGCAAAAAGAAGAAGGGCAAACAAAAAGAGGAGTTTGAGTAAGTGTTTCCCCTCTCCTGTCGGCTTCGCTCAGATTAATACAGGGTGTATGCAGGGTTTTAAAAAGTATTAAAAGGTGATAAATTAAAAAGTCAATATTTAATGGCATTAAAAGTCGTAAATTTGCTCAAAAAGTATTAATTTTTGAAAAACGAGGTATTCTTTTTTTGTTGTTGCACCAGTTTGAAAAAAATGTATTCACTGTTTTATCACAGTTTTTCAAAACACCAGTGATTCGCGCAACAGTAGCCACCTGACCTAGTTCATAGCAGACTTTTAAACAGCACTCTGGAATCGCACTGCTCCCTTTCGGGCGTCTTTTTGCAAAACACGAAAGTGTAATGTAATGTTTAGAAGGTAGAAATTACAAAAGATGTCTTGTTAATACTGGAACCGGAATGTTGTGATGGTTGTAAAAAAAATCTAGAGGTAATGAAAAGGGGTATTAAAGGGTAGTAAATTTGACTTCAAGATTGCTGTATATACCCTGTAATATTAACTTTTATGTAAGGGTGTCCACTAAGCCCAAGAAAAAATGTAGAGGGTATGAGTGAGTACCTTACACTCAGTCTATTACCCTTGTGAAAAATTTCATCAAAGAGTTGTACTAGAATAGTTGTGTTGTAATGACTTTTGTTCTGCTGAATTAAGCTTTTGTGTTGAAGTTATTTTAGGTAAGTGTGTAGTGCATCCCTCACCTTCTGTGTTTGCCTTGCAGTGAGGATGACATCCAAAAAGAACTGGAGGAACTATCTTTGGAGACGGGGGGAAAAGGCAAAGACGGACTAAAGGTAGTGAACAGTAGTATCATGGAGGAATATTGGGATCTTTTTAGATGTGTAAAACTTTCATTGGACTGTTATGTTTTGTGGCTGACATGGGCATCATATTATTGCAGGGTGTACAATTTTCGTAATTAATAGCAATTATTAAATAATCCATGCCAGTTGGCTAAAGTGATGAATGTCTTATAACAAACACAGTTATGCTCAATGTATTAAAAGCTTATTATGGTTTGTCTTAGGTGCTGTTTATACATACCTGGGTATTTTAATAAACGAACATTTTGCTTAGCGAAATATGTTCGTTCACATCAAAGGCAAATACGCATACATGTGCTGTTGAGAGCTGTCATAAATACGTTAAGGCCGTAAGTAGTGCCATCCAAGTCTCCGTTTATCTCTGTTTATATACAAACGCTAACCGGAGATTTAAAAAAATCTCCACTTTTGCCGGAGTTTTTTTGGAGCTTCGTTTATAGAGGGAAAACCTTCGTTTGTTTGTGAACGAAAGGCACATCCGAAGGAGAAGGTCTGCGTATATCAAAATACCCGGGTATGTATAAACACCGCCTTAGACAAAGACTACAGAAAAAAAACATGGAATTAGTCTGTAATATCAGTCTTATTACACCTTACTAGGGCTGTAACGATACCCTAAACTCATGATTCGGTTCATATCACGATTTATGACCTACGGTTCGATACACCGATTTCACATTTGCCAACATTATAAAATAAAAAATATGAATAGGTCATAGATGGAATAGGTTACAAGAGGCTACTAATAATTTTAAAAGGTTTAAATATAATAATGATGATGATTTGAGGCTCTATAACTTCATATCATGTGGTTGTTTTCTTGACTGATGGGTAACAAAAGTTTGAAAGGGTGTATCACGATACTGCCTCTTTGTATCACAACACAGTATCGTCACTATGTATCACGAATTCTCAGTTCGATATAATATCGTTACAGCCCTACACCTTACCAAATGTTATTTTATGGAATTGAAACTGATTTTTTGTTTTGTTTTGTGTCATAAGTCTGACAGTTTCGAGGAGGAGCCCGTGACTGCCCCTAAGGAGAAGAAGAAGACCCGCGGTGGCAAGGGCAAGCGTGGCAGCCACGAGGACGAGGATGGTGGCGAGGAGGACCAGGGTTCGAGTGCGACTGGTGTGGGCGCGGATGACAACGATGATGGCGCTCCCTCGCGCGGCCAGAAGGCGTCTGCTCCCGCTGCTGCTAGCGACGATTCTGACGACGAGGGCTCTCGGACGCGGCAGAAGGGCAAAGGTGGCAAGAAGGCCGGAAGAAAAACATCCGCTGCAGCCGCCTCAGACTCCGAGGAAGACGAGGAGAAGAACGGAGAGGTCGTCAAAGGAGGAGACGCTGGAGGTGGCGGTGGAGGTGCTGGAGGTGGAGGCAACAAGGCGGCGGGGGAGGGCGAGGAGGATGAGGATTCGGATGAGGGTCCTCAGATGCGGAAGAAGGGCAAGAAAGGGAAGGGGAAAGTGAAGGCTGCCGAGAGCGATGAGGAGGAAGGAGATGACGGCACCTTCAAGGTGAACACAACGTGTGTGCGTCCGTGCATGCGTGCGTCCGTGTGCTTATGCTGTAGAGTTGGGAATATTTGTATGTCCGGGGTTTTTTTTTTGATAATAATGTGCTGCTGGGATTATAGATATAGCATATATTAGCCTGAGGCTAATTCCTATACAATCAGGGTGCGATTTGTAGGGGGGAGATTGGGGGGATTGTACCCCCTTCTGGTCTTGATATCGCCACTTTTTCTGCATGATTTTATCACAGTTCAATGTAATTACATTGATATTGCTTACAATCTGAAACATATCCCCTCTTCTGGTTTTCCGACAAATCGCATCCTGTATACAATGCATGAAAATAGCTTCAACATTCATGTTTGAAATGTTTTCAAGGCAGCAGGGCCAAAAAATGCCCAAAAATGCTAAATCCCACCTAATTTGAAGTAAATTCAAACTCCTGGCACCTAGTGTGTGTGTGTGTGTGTGTGTGTGTGTGTGTGGTGTAACTTGTCCACAGTTGCCTCATTCATCATCCCTGTTAAAATAATTAACTGTTTTTTTCAATAAAATAATTTCCAGGTGAAGACGGCGGCGCAGAAGAAGGCGGAGAAGAAGGAGCGCGACCGCAAGAAGAAGGAGGAGGAGCGTGCCAAGCAGAAGGCCAAGAAGGAGGAGGAGGCCGGGAAGAAGGCAGAGGGAGCAGCAGCAGCAGCAGACGAGGGGGCCGGGCCGGCCGACGACAAGAAGCAGCTGGAGAAGGCCATCTCAGAGGAACAGGACGCTGAGGCCATGGAGGGTGAGCAGATCAGTGGTCTTCTAATGATTTCTCTTCCTATCCAATAACATCATCAGACGCATTAGGTAAGAACTGGCCAAGCCAGGACGCAGAGGCCATGGATAGTGAGGAAATTCGCTTCACGATTCTACTGCACTTCATGCCTTCTCTCTTTTTTTTAACATAAGTTAGCCAGATTTCTAATGATTTGGGAGGGGACGGAAATCACAAGTGGGTGGTCTTCTAATTATTTTTTCCCCCGATCCTCTCACATCACAAGACACATCAGTTTGGAATTGCCAAGCTCAGTGTTTGAAAAGCTTTGAAAGCTTTGAAAGCCCATTGGGAAACTCCAACTCCCATTGTCATTGTGACACAGCACTCCACAGCACACAAGTGAACACTGCACACTGCACACAACGAAATTGCATTTATGCCTCACCCGTGCAAGGGGGCAGCCCTCAGTGGCGCCCCATGGGGAGCAGTGCGGTGGGACGGTACCATGCTCAGGGTACCTCAGTCATGGAGGAGGATGGGGGAGAGCACTGGTTGATTACTCCCCCCACCAACCTGGCGGGTCGGGAGTCGAACCGGCAACCTCTGGGATGCAAGTCTGACGCCCTAACCGCTCACCCATGACTGCCCATGACTGTGTTATGCACCTGAGTCCTATTAAAGGTACACTGTGCAGGAAATGGTCAAAAAAGGTACTGCAACTATGCTGCTAATTGAAACTGGGCTGCCTATTGCCAAATTTGATCTTTACATGAAAGTTTACTAAGTAATAAACAAATATTTCCTAGTATGGTCCAAGTAGAGTCATTTTTGCAGCTAAAAATGGCTATTTTTGGAAATTCAAAATGGCTGACCATGTATGAAAAGTGCAATTTTTCCAGTCATAATGAATACTTAAAATTTGATGGTGGTGGTAAATATTCATGAAAAATGTAACATTAGTGAATGGGCAGCATGAATTCTGGAAATAAACAACTAAAAAATCTCACACAGTGTCCCTTTAAACACGCATCAGCCAAAGTCATGCAAGGAGAGAAAAATCAGTGGACTTGGACCACTACTTCTCTTTCTATTTATATGCATCACTTACTTGCATTCATAATGGTTTGTTTTTTTTGCAGTGAAGGGTGAGCTAGCCACGCAGTGGTCTACCACAGTGAAAAGCCTCCTATTCTAATCATGCATAGCAGTTGGGTACATTCATAGCAAAGCCATGGTTGATGAGAAAAGCAGAACACTTATGACAGAACACATATGTGGTCTGCTCCACTTGATGACTTCTCTTTTTTTATTGGCATATATCAGATTTGTTGCTTTTGCTGAGATTGCAAAATGGTGCTCTACAGTGGACGACATCTTGCTCAACTTGTGCATATCACCAAGGCACAT
Source organism: Engraulis encrasicolus (assembly GCF_034702125.1). Lineage (NCBI taxonomy): Eukaryota > Metazoa > Chordata > Actinopteri > Clupeiformes > Engraulidae > Engraulis > Engraulis encrasicolus. Next base: position 48,140,070 of record NC_085868.1, on the reverse strand, counting down.
TCATAGTGATTTCATGGACAGTGACAAGGCGTAGTACATTTCGTAGTACATTCTTTGAGAATTTCACTTGGTGCAGCAGTTAGGCACAACATAGGATGCACATTATCGGCTTTTTCACAGCCCAAAAATGAAGCACTAAGAATGTCAAAAAAAGAAGTAAATCTGTAGCTCATTACAAAGGCGCTGCAGGTGTCTGAGATTTCAGGTTTTCAATGCTTTAGAACGAATGTGCCTTTGTAGCCCGTCATGTACAGTCAATGCTCCTAATATACCAGCTGGCATCCACCTCCAGATGATCGACTAGCAATGCGATTCTGATATGAAGCAGAAATTTTTGATATTTTGCAGTGACATTACTGGTCCGGCACACTTGAGATCAAATCGTGACTGCATGTGTTCCCTGAACCGAAATGAGTTTGACACCCCTGATTTAGCCTGTTGTGGTGTCTCTTCTCCTTTCCGCAGAGGATGCAGAGGGAGACAAGAAGAAGAAGGACAAGAAGAAGAAGAAGGGCGAGAAGGAGGAGAAGGAGAAGAAGAAGGGGCCCAGCAAGGCCACAGTCAAGGCCATGCAGGAGGCGCTGGCCCGCATGAAGGAGGAGGAGGAGAGGCAGAAGAGGGAGGAGGAGGAGCGGCTCAAACGCCTGGAGGAGCAGGAGGCAGAGAGGCTGGAGCAGGTTAGAGCGCGCGCACACACACACACACACACACACAGGGAGTAAGGGGAGGACGGGCTCAGAGGCCTGGAGGAGCTGTAGGCACAGAGGCAGGTTAGCTCTGCTACAATACACATTCATGCACTCATACTCATACTCGCACCCATTCATTTATGGACACACACACACACACATGTTCATACATATCCACACACTAGTACAGGGCAATTCAATTGGAGGCCCGAGGGCCAGATGCGGCCCAGATGCAGTCCACATGCGGCCCAGGCATGGCCCCCAACTGAAGCAGTATACATTTCAGTTTTGTTACTGCAGTACAACACATTATTTGCTTGTGAATCTTCTGCTTGTCTTATACATTCACATTCAATGTGGTTAAGTTTTTAGGTCAGAGGAACATGTTTAAAATTTGTTTGTGGACTATTGATTTTAAGTGTCATTTCAGTGGTCGTGATGTCTGAAAATGTGTGGCCCGACTGCAGTTCTTGGTTTCGAAATGTGGCCCAGATGAAATTCTAATTGAATAGCCCTGCACTAGTACAACGATTCACATTCATCAGGCTCATCTTGGCCACAAAGAGTTTAATTGTAGGCGACCGGACTGGACAACATTTCGTCACTGGGCTTCTTTTTGAAACTTGATTTCAGAAACATTTAGTCATCTGAGGGATTTCTAGTTCAGGTTATTTTAGACCTTATGTACAGTATATGTCTGGAGTGTGGACCTGTGGGCCAACCCTTCCAGGATCCCCTTTTTCAAAGTGTGAATTGACCTGAGGGTCATTGAGGTGGTCACAAAACTCCTTCGGTTTGATGATGGTGATGATGATGGCTAACAAACTTGAACATTAAAATTTGCCAACATGTTTCGGCCAAACATTGGCCTTCATCAGGGCTTTAGAGCTGCTTTAGAGCCCTGATGAAGGCCAATGTTTGGACGAAACATGTTGGCAAATTTTAATGTTCAAGTATGAACTAGCTACATTTAATTAAAAGCTTTTTAATGAAGACGAAGAGTGCCTTGGATTTCATCATACATCTCTAAGTTACGTCTAACCAAAGAGCACCTTCGCACTACAAAACAGAACGCCGAAGCCCTCTGACCTACGCCTTTGTTTAATGATGATGGCTAACACTTTGTCTGTCTCTCTTCTTCCAGGAGCGTCTAGAGCAGGAGAGGAGGGAGAAGAAGAAGCAGAAGGACAAGGAGAGGAAGGAGCGTCTGAAGAAGGAGGGCAAGCTGCTGACCAAGGCCCAGAGGGAGGCGCGCGCCCGCGCAGAGGCCACACTCAAGCTGCTGCAGGCGCAGGGTGCGGACCCATCAGATTTTCTGTGTGTGTGTGTGTGTGTGTGTGTGTGTGTGTGTGTGTGTGTGTGTGTGTGTGTGTGTGTGTGTGTGTGTGTGTGTGTGTGTGTGTGTGTGTGTGTGTGTGTGTGTGTGTGTGTGTGTGTGTGTGTGTGTGTGGTACTAGTTATGGAGTGTGTGGTTTATCTGTTAATCTTAAATTGATACTGTCCCATTTTTGGAAAGAAGCTCATATTAAACCTCCCCTTCAGTTAAATGTATTGAGTTTTACCTTTCTCCTGTACTTTCAACCGTTCTCTGAGTACGGCAGTGCAACTTTTACCTCAAAGCTAGCAGTTAACATGTAGTCCTATGAGACCAGTTAGCCGCCAGCTGGTCTCATAGGACTCAATGTTAACTGCTAGCTTGGAGGTAAAATTTGCACTGCCATACTCAGAGAACGGTTGAAAGTACAGGAGCAAGGTAATACCCAATAATTTAACTCAATGGGAGGTGTAAAATAAGCTTATTTCCAAAAATGGGACAGTATCACTTTAAGTGTTAAATGGGGAAGTGTCAATTGAATTTAAACTCATTTTGCTGTGGCCAAAAGGCGGATTCATTGTTAGCGTAACTGGCGCTAACCTCATTCATACCTCCCTGGCGACGATGTTGTGCGCTCAAAATGACGTCACACGCCCCTTCGCAAGCTGGTGCGGGGCGAGGTCGTGCACCCCACATTTTTTGTAACTTGGCGTGCGCCACCAGCGACCATGCATGTAGGCAGACAAAGCAGGAGTTGCGAAGAGATATGGCTACAGCTACTGTACTACAGAATGGACCCTGCATCATTTTGAGGATAATAACATGTCTTAGAGAGTTATTTTATCTTCTCCCTTAAAGGGACAGTTCAGTCAATTTCAACATGCAAGCTCACACTACCCTGGACTTGTCAGTGCCTGAGATTTTTTTTCTTCTTCTTCAGCCGTTTCCGAGATCCTGGTCATTGTAATGGGGGCAGCTCTTTGTTTACATTTCAAAAAAACATTTTTATTTATTCCCAAAAACATCCAAAAGGTTATAAAACATCAGCAGACAACTAGCAAACAGCAGTACCTTTTGGGAAAATATTTGGAGTTGGCCTATGTTTCATTTTTTAAAAATGTAAACAAATGCTGCCCCCCATTAGAATTGCTCATATCTCGGAAAGGGCTGAGCCGAAAAATGTGGCATCACCAGGTACTGACAACAAGTCAAGGGTAGCGTGAACAATACAACTGCATGTTGAAATTGACCAAACTGTCCCTTTAAATGTTGTTCAGTGAAACAATTGTTTACTATGTTCAGAGGCACGTTGTGTTTGGCGATCTATTTATAAATTCTGCAGCCAGAACAATGCTCTCACATGGTCTTGGAATGATCTGGCAATGTAGGCTACAACAAAAATCTATGTTTCATTGTGGTAAGTCATAAGTCAGACGTTCAGTAGCCCTACAGCAGCCGTGTTTTGGCTTTCTATTTTTATACATCTCTTGAACTCCCGCTGCGAGTTGCGACAGATTCTGCCGTTTCTCTCATGAACAGCAGAGGGCACACTTCCGAAAATGCAAGCAAAAGCCTGTAAATGGCGCTTTTGACTATGAATGGTCTGTCACATTTTAATGGTTCTCGCGCCAAATGCGCCAAATTACGCACGTAAAGTATGCGAAGCCCTTTAGACAAAACATCTGCGATTTGGTCTTGACGTTTGGGAGGTCAGTGGTTGACCGGTGGACTGTTCCTTTAAGGCAGCTGACCCAGGTCAAACACTGACACAACTACCTGTACCTCACAAATCACTATTGAAAAGACTATGAATTAACTGTAATATTGGTTATTGTAATTGTAGCGTTAATGTTTGCTGTGTATGTACAGGTGTTGAAGTGCCATCCAAAGACTCAATGCCAAAGAAGAAGCCCGTCTATGGGGACAAGAGGAAAAAGAAGCCTGCTGCTCAGACTCCCGAAGGTGCACACACACACACACACACACACACACACACACACACACACACCTCCATCGCTACCTGCACACATGACCAACCCCATACATACCGGTACACAAGAAACACATGCACGCATAAATGAGGTGGCAAATTACCCCCCCACATGCGCACACACACACACACACACACATGCACACTCATGTCTACACGTATGTGCACACACACTGTACTATGTGTAGCTATTGACTAGTAGGGTGTTGTGTAATTTATGTATTATATCATCAGAAACGTCAGAGGTTACCTCACCTACGTCAGAAACAGCCGAGCCAATGGAAGTGGACAACACTCCCAAAGAGGAGACGGGTGAGTTCATGAAGCATGGGGAACTGGGTGTTAACTACATTGCTTGTGAAAAGGAACTACACTACACTGGTGAATGCCATTCAGGATGTTGAAGGTTATAGCAGGGTAATAAATGCGACTCTGTAGATGGAAAAATAGAATCATTTGCTCTCTGTTCGAACTCCAGCCCCCTGGCCAAAAATGTGGTTTTGGTAATGTAGCCAAACATGTTGGCCGACAATTGACGAAGATTATGTTGACTGACTGACATTAATAAAAATATATTTTATGGGAAGTACATTACAGTAGTGTCCAGCGTTGACGTGGGCCCTCCCTGCAATGGTTGCATAAATGCTTTCAATGTGAAATTCAGACCGTTAAAATCATTATATATTTATTAGGGCTGGGACATGAATGCATTCATTTCGATTAATTAATCACACAAAAATTAATGTGATTAAAAAAATATAACACAGTTTAGTCGCACTATAATATAGCTACATAGTTCTGGATTAGACCTGTGTGGAGGGCAGCATTTCGCCTCATGGTGAACAGTCTGCTGAAATTGAGAAGAGTTCTCTCTTCTTTTAAACATGAACAATATTTTTGGATTAAGCTTATTTATTGTCATTATTCAAAATCCATGTGAAAAAAAATACTTTTCACTGTTTACAAGTCAGATATTTAAATGATTAAAATGCGATTCATTCGATTAATTAATTTCAAAGCCTATAGATTAATTCGATATTTTTTTTTAATCACGTCCCAGCCCTAATATTTATACATTTGTTTTCTCCTGCAGCAAAGGAACAGAAGCCAGAGGAGCCAGATGTGGATGACTGGGAAGCCATTGCCAGCGACGAGGAGAAAGGTGTGCGTGTGCGCGTGTGCGTGCGTGCGTGCGTGCGTGCGTGCGTGCGTGCGTGCGTGTTTGCGTGCGTGTTTGCGTGTGCACGTGTTTACCTCTATACGTCTCTTGGCCTGTCATAGAGCCTCTCTTCTTTCATGCGTGCGTAGGGAAGCCGACAGGGTGTGAGGGAGGGTAATTTTCTTTTTTTTTCTTTTTTTTGAATATATATTTTTAGGGGCATTTGTGCCTTTATTTGATAGTACAGTCTGAGATGGTGACAGGAAGTGAGTGGGACAAAGAGACGGGGTGGGATCGGGAAATGACCCCGGCCAGACTCGAACCGGGGTCCCCGTGGGCATGCAAGCCTAAAGTGTGGGGGGTTTAGCGTGCTGCCCCTTGGTAATTTTCAGTAGTTTTTGTCCAGGGTCTAGCCAAGGCTGTCAATGTCACTGTGCTATGAGAATACATGCGCTAACAAGGAGAAAGGTGCCTTTTCCCTTTGTTTTGGGTCCTCTTGCCTGACTGAAGAAACAAGTGTGAACAAATGCTCTTTAAAAAGGTTTTCTGGCTGTGTTTTCCGTTGGCTACCAGTAGGAGCATCATTGTTCAAAAGAGCAGAAAGCGACATTTAAAGCTTAAAAGCTGCATTTAGACAGCAGTAAAATGTGCCAGAAGCTGCATTTACACTCCTATGGCGCATGACACTTGGGAATGGGCACTGAAATAGAAAATGTCACTGCATTTAAAAAAAAAAAAAAGTTTTTAGGGGCATTTTTGCCTTTATTTCGATAGGTCAGTATGAGAGGTGACAGGAAGTGAGTGGGACAGAGAGAGATGGGGAAGGCTTGGCCGATGACTCGGGCCGGAATCGAACCCGGGTTGCCAGTGTAGCAGTGCAGAGCCCAGCCGATTGAGCGTCACTGCATTTTAAAGTGGAAATGAAGCACTGACAACTATTATCATTTTTTGGCGGCTTATTTATTTTCATAAACGAATGGATGTTCATTGAACTGCACTTTTAAGTAGTTTTGCTGAAAAATGACATGTTATTACCGAGTTTCGCCACAAGGGCGCAGCCATGTTCGCCGCCTACGTAACGCGAATGGTAGAACTTGGTGGCTAATGTAGCCTTCCATTCACTTAACGTTAGCGTGTGCTAACTACAGCGCTAACTGACTCTAATCGTGGCAGTAAAATTGAAGAAGGACAAGGGGTTCATTTTACATTGTCCCTGGGTTTTCTATGTTATATACCTACTATCAGATGAAAGAGAAATGCCAAGTGTCATTATCACTTTGTGTCAAAAAGCCTTTGCTACGAGCATGGTGGGATAGCTGCAGCCATCCACCCATTGCATCCACCATAGGACAGGAGTCAGGACTGGGGCTGCTCGATCTCATAGGTTTGTAGTGACAGACCGTCACCAATAACGTCTTTTTCCTGCATTGTTGGACGCTAATCTGAAAGCCCATGTCTTTAAGTTGGCTATGTGGTTCAATTCAGTAATAGGAAATAACTTGCAAAATTGGCGGAAGTTTGGAAAGCTTTGTGAAGGGAAGGGACGCAGCCTGTGTGTGTGGCTATCCCATCCCCTCTCTCGTCTCGCTCTCGGAGTTGGAGGAGCTTTGGGGATTTGAAGTTGATGCCACGGGAAATGACACGTTAAACTATCATGGCCTACATTAAGTTATGGCATGCTTAAAGTAGCTGCATCTATTGTAGTACATTATTATGTTATTGAAGTCGCGGATGCATCCTCAAACTGGCTGGAATAGCGTTGTTGCCTTGGATTATTGTTGACTGGATAACACCGATAAACGTGGGCACGGAGATGTCAAAGTAGCCTAATTCAGGTGCTTGGAAAATGTTGGCGAAATCATCGGAAGATGAAGGTAGGGAACTGCAACATTGCACGACATCGCACGATTATGAATAGTGATCATGTTGGCTCATACCAAAATGTGTTAGCGTGTCACCTTAGCAAAAAAAAGCTGCTTGTTTACCTGTGGTTCATGTGATGGGATGTCTTGTCTGCCTTCATGCCTCATATTTGTTCTGTCCCACCCAAACACGTATTCTTGCTTCATTTGGGTTAAGCAAATAAGCTCATAATCAGCCACGCAAGTCCCAAATGTTTAATTCACTACTCTACTATCATAACAGCATTAGAATAGGAGACTACCATTCGCGTGACGTCACCCGCTGTTGGCTGGAAACGTTAACAGAAACGTTACGTGTTTGTGCTTTATTTTTTTATTAACGGCTTAAATTTCAGACTTCAAAAAAATATATATATTTGCTGGCTTATCTTACTGGTGTTATAGACCCCTATATTAGGTCACTGCTTCATTTCCACTTTAAGTACACATTATCAGTTGTGCTTCACAGGGGTGACCACAACAGTAAGGGGCAGTGTTGCCATTCAAATGTCTCAATTGCTGCCTCAATGTTCTTATACAGGCTGATGTCATGCGATGGCACAATTGAGGTCATTCAGACGGATGTGAAGAATCTCATTCAGTGAAGCCATGGTAGTCAATGTAGCAAAGCTTTAAGCAACTTTGACTTGTTTTGGGGGCTTGAAAAGCCTGGAATGAGAGTTTGAAAATGTCTTCCAAGCTCCACAATGGAAATGAGCTCCTTTTGAGTACTACATTGCAATGGGTCTTTCTGTAATGGATCATCATGGAAAAAAAACACTTGACCTGACTACTAGCTTTACATTTGTAGCACTATAACTACATACCACTCTTGAGGACAGCTTGTCGTCCAGGTGAGGCGCTTTTATTCAACGAAGTATGATGTGGCATATAAAAAGTTAGTGAATCACGGCAACCATTTAGGGTTCCTCGCATATATGAAAAATTAAAGTCTGCACACCAAGCTCCCGTAACATTTAAAAATCAGAGAGACGGGAGCTTGGTGTGTGGACTTGATTTTCATTTTTCATGTGACTTTGCTAGTCCTGCATTTAAACCTTTTTTGAGACTGATGTGCATGTCTTTTTCTTTGAGAAATTAATTCCCGGTCACTGTACTTATTGAAGGAAGTTTAACAAACGCATTATGACTAACCACTTAGCTTAGTAGGTTGCCTATGATAGATTACATTAGTGACGACGCTTTGTGCCCATGGCATTAGATAGAGAAAGCAGAAGTGAGTGGAACTTGGGATCTGTCACTCACAACCCTCTCCTCCTCATCCTCACCCCACTCTCTTCCTCCTCCTCCTCATCCCTCTTTCCTCCTCGCCTCTTCCTCCCTCTCTCTCAACAAACAGAACTGAAGAAGGTCCACATCGAGGTGAAGGAGACGCAGGCCCAGAAGCCAAAGGAGACCTCGTCGTCAAAAACGGCACCTCCAGATGCCGAAAACGGCAGCGAAGAGGAGGATGAGGATGAAGACGACGATGAAGATGACGACGAGGAAGATGACGATGACGAGGAGGAGAGCGAGGAGGAGGAGGAGGAGAAGAAGAAGCCGTCCTCGCACAGTGCCAAGAAGCAGAAGGAGCCCAGCTCGGAGTCGAGCAGCGAGAGCGACTCAGACGACGGACTCACCAAAGAGGAGCGGCTCTATGACAAGGCCAAGAGGCGCATCGAGGTACACACACACACACACACACACACACACACACACACACACACACACACACACACACACACACACACACACACACACACACACACACACACACACACACACACACACACACACACACACACACACACACACACATACACATAACACCAAAGAAGAGCTCCTATACATCAAGGCCAAGGGACACAATCTTGTGCACACATACTACACATGCTCACTGTAAGACAAGGCCAGGACATGCATCACACACACATTACATATTAATATGACTCCATGACAAAAAAAGTGCTTTGAGGTAACCGTCAGAGATATTCTATAGAGATATGCCAACATAATAGGTTTCTATGGGCACCTAACGCGACCAGGTTCCGGTCTGCCTAAAGGGGCGTGTCATAATGCTCCTACAATGAATGGGGCACCTAAGTCACGCCCTCTACTTCCTGGTTCATGGGGCAGAGGGAGTCAAAAAATGATTACTGTGCTTGAAAATGAGTGATTTTTGGATTTGTGGTACATAGGTGGAGGTCCAAGGTTTGGATTGGTGTCATCATTTTCATCATTTTCAAGCCCAGTAATTATTTTTTGACTCCCCCTGCCCCATGAACCAGGAAGTAGAGGGCGTGACTTAGGTGCCCCATTGAACAGTCCTTAGGTCTGCCTAGGTCTGCCTAAGGGGGGCCATAATAGAACCAGGAAACAATGGGCCAATGGAACCTCTCTCTCTCTACTCTCTCTGGCCGTACTGTCTCTCTTACACATGCACACACATTTCATACACTTGCTTCCTACCTCCACGGAAAGGCTAATAGACTCACACGCACGCTTATTCTAATACAAGGGCAATGGATGCATAAGTGTAACCACACCGACGCACAACAAAGCCTAAAGAGACTGTGAAGTAGCCTCACTCTGTCTCTCAAGAACATAAGTGTACAATACTGTGAAGATCACAAGACCGATTCAGGCAACCGTTCTCTCTCTCTCTCACACACACACACAGACACAGACAGACAGGCAGTATGGTAATGTGACCAAGGCCAAGAAATGCACCATGCTAACCAGAGCCTGCCTCTCATAGGATCTCCTAGCCTAACTATCGTGACGTCAAAACTGCAAGAATTTGGTCTGGCCTGCTCTCGTTGTCAACCCAATTTTCTGACTGAGATTCAAACAGTGTGACTAGCTCTCATTCATGAAGTACCCCTGTATGTTACTGGTTGAACCTACGATCGATTGTTTGTCCTGTCCTGTCAATTGCCATGTCAGTTTCTTGTTATACAGTATCTGGATAAATGTGTAATGTAATGTGTTAAATCTTTGTTCCATCGTGTCAAAGGCGATTCAATATGCCTGGTGTTACCTCTCTTGCTGACAAAATGTCCCCATTGGGGACAATGAAGTTTCTGTATTAACTAAGTGGTCTGTCAGTCATGGACTCAGACGTGTCTGTGTACACCATGACTTGTAAAAACATTCCAGATAAAGAAGAGTAGCTGCTGAATATAAAGGGGGGGGGGGGGGGGGAATGCATTTTTGTATGCAAGTGGTATAGGAAGTTTTCAATGGCATCTAATTTGGGTGGTTTTCCTCTGTGTGCTCTTCTCACTAGAAACGGCGACAGGAGAACCTGAAGAATATTAATTTGGACCAACTCCGAGCCCCAGTCATCTGTGTCTTGGGCCACGTCGACACAGGAAAGACTAAAATCCTGGACAAGGTGTGTGTGCGTGCGTGCGTGTGTGTGTGTGTTGTCGTTGGTTGTTCTTTCTCATGCGTAACATCAGATTTACTAACTGTATATATTTATGGTAATCCTGAACTGATGCATGGCTGGGGTTTTTTGTGTGTGAGGGTTATCAGACACGGTGTTTGTGTGTTTGTGTTTTCTTGAGCAGTCACCATATCTGTTTACTGTAAGCCTGGACCAAAGCATCATCTTGCTGTGTGTGTGTTTGTGTATGCAGCTGCGCCACACGCACGTTCAGGATGGTGAGGCTGGAGGAATCACGCAGCAGATCGGTGCCACCAACGTTCCACTGGACACCATCCTGGACCAGACCAAGATGGTCAAGAACGTAAGAGACTACTGAAAAGTATTTTTCTGGGTTTTTTGTTCCTTTTTATTATACATGGGTTTCCGTTTGTAGATTTCCCTGGCTGCGCACTCTTCGGCCTCTGATTGTTGGAAACTGCCCTCACTCAGAAAATGTGCTCACATGGTTGGCTGCTTAGCATTCTGCCCCTCCCCGCAGCCTGAATGTTTGTAAAAGGGAAGCCTATGTGTAGGACAGCGAAAATGTAACTGGGAAACGACCTGGGCCAGAACCGAACCAGAATAGCCATGGATATGGTACGGGGGTCTACAGTGGGGTTTTTGTGTTTAGATATCGAAGGCTATCTGTGTTGACGGCCATGCCAGCGCTATCTTGTATGCTTCAGCTTGTTGTTGTATATCTGTCTGAAGCCACCAGTCAAACATTTGCGCATGCCCACCCTTATCAGTCTGGCTCTTGATTATCTTTACATTGTAGCTCACGACTACTACACCAGTTCATCACACTATTTGATGAGCATTACCGGTTCTGGTTAAAGATGTTCAGTACATAAAGCTCGATGGTTTAAATTCATAGGTTTCATCGTGTCAACTCTCTTTTGCTGAGATTGTTTTATAATGATGTACAAAGCAGTTATAAAGCTGATTTGAAGAGTCTTGGTATATCTTTTTTCCAAACGGAGGAAAACAAAACAGTGTTTATTTCAAAAATCAAATACTGCAGACTCGTGTGTGTGTGTGTGTGTGTGTGTGTGTGTGTGTGTGTGTGTGTGTGTGTGTGTGTGTGTGTGTGTGTGTGTGTGTGTGTGTGTGTGTATGTGTGTGTGTGTGTGTGTGTGTGTGTATGTGGCATGCGTGTGTGTGTGTGTGTGTGTGTGTGTGTGTGTGTGTGTGTGTGTGTGTGTGTGTGTGTGTATATGAAGAATCTAAGTACTTAAGAGTAGCCCTGTCCACTATTGACCTATGGGTGTAGGCTTATCTATATGTTATGCAGCACTGACTTTGAACCCGCTTCCTTAGTATGGCGATTCCAAAGCCTGTCCAATTTAACTTGGAAAACTTGAGCAATGTCTTAATATTTGTCTTTTTCATTTTTCTTCAGTCCTTTACCCTTTTAAGTCCCCTCTATGAAGAAGACAGGAATGTTTTAATGTCTTGACAATATTGCCCTACAAAAGCAAAGTGCAGTAACTACGGCCACATTGAATGTGAGAAGAATGCCTTCAAAATATTAGGTTGTAGTAACCGCAAATTTAGCAGAGCGATATCTCTAAAATAGGACACATTTGGACCATAAGACTTTGTCACCAGATGAAGGAGATGTTATGAAGACTATTTTCAGTATAAACTCAATTTTGACTGCACTTTGCTTTTGTGGGGAAGAATACATCACTGCATTTATTGCCTCACATTGTGCGTGTTTTTGTGTGTCCTCTAGTTTGACAAGGAGACTGTCAAAATTCCCGGAATGCTGATCATTGACACGCCAGGGCACGAGTCCTTCAGGTATGCAGCATATGCCCCCTAATGACCTGAGCTCTGCTGAACGAGTCCAAGGCTACATTTCAATATCCTTCCAGTCGTTTCCTCCAGAATCTGTCCTCATTCCTCAGTGAATGAAACTAATGAGGAATCGAGGGAGGAATCGAACACCACGTGTGCATCCCAATATGTGTCCTTGCCTCCTCCACTTGTGCTTGTCTCCTCGTCCCGCCTCCTGGCCCCTCCTCCGTGGAGAAAACGATAAAGTTTCCCAGCTGTCAGCCTCGCCACGACAACTTTTGAGGGACTGTTTTTCATTCACCATCCCAATTGCAAATGAGAAAAAGACTTTACAATTGAGCTTTTGCAAGATATTGAAATATAATGCTGTTGTCAGTGATGTCATCATGACGAGAAGCAAGTGGAGGAGGCAAGTGGAGGAGGCAAGGTCACATATTGGGATGCACCCCACGTGTCGTGCACCCTCGCTTCTCTGTCCTCATTCTCTCACCTTTTCATATGTTGAGATGTCCTCAATGACGTCTAGGCACGAGGAGGGAGGAAATGACCAGAGGGGCAGTCATGGGTGAGCGGTTAGGGCGTCAGACTTGCATCCCGGAGGTTGCCAGTTCGACTCCCGATCCGCCAGGTTGGTGGGGGGAGTAATCAACCAGTGCTCTCCCCCATCCTCCTCCATGACTGAGGTACCCTGAGCATGGTACCGTCCCACCGCACTGCTCCCCATGGGGCGCCACTGAGGGCTGCCCCCTTGCACGGGTGAGGCATAAATGCAATTTCGTTGTGTGCAGTGTTCACTTGTGTGCTGTGGAGTGCTGTGTCACAATGACAATGGGAGTTGGAGTTTCCCAATGGGCTTTCAAAGGAGTGAATTGAAAGGCAGCCCTAGTCCAGGGTTGGTGCCCGGCCACTGAGCTAGACAAGACCAAAGAGCCATTGAGGTCATAAAAAAACAGACCAGTCAGATTTCACATACGAATCAGTGTTTCTAACCAATTATTATGTGTGTTTGTTAAGTAACCATAGGAACCGGAGCAGCTTGCTTTTTAATATTGCCATCCTAGTGGTGGACATCATGCACAATTACTAATTGTGTGTGTGTGTGTGCGTGCGTGTTAGTAACTATGAGGAACAGGAGCAGCTTGCTTTGTGATAGTACCATCCTGGTGGTGGACATCATGCCCAATTACTGATGTGTGTGTGTGTGTGTTCAGTAACCTGAGGAACAGGGGCAGTTCGCTGTGTGACATTGCCATCCTGGTGGTGGACATCATGCACGGCCTGGAGCCCCAAACGCTGGAGTCCATCAACCTGCTCAAGGAGAAGAAGTGCCCCTTCATCGTCGCCCTCAACAAGGTCAGCAGCAGCAGCAGCAGCAGCAGCAAATACCCCGTTGGGTTTTAACAATGTTTATTTGAAGAAGTGCACCATCATGATAATCATCATACTTTTTATATTGTATTGTTTTAATATCTTGTTATGCACTGAATAAAATCAGACCAGCAACACATTTGTACATGTTTTATACATAATACATTAATAATATAAGCATAAAATGCCACAAAAAGGTTAGCTTGTGGCTCATGCTTTATGCTTTGAGGTTATGTGTCATCTCTACCTTTTGATGCAGTTAAAATTGCACAACGAGTTTATTTCAGGTAGACATTGGTGGCAGAAGTGCAGATAAATTATCCAAATTTCTTCTTGCTGAAGTTTTGCACCTACCATTGAAAGTACCACCAAAATAATATATTCCATGTGTCGTTTTGCTGCTGAATTGTTTACATATGTCGTGTGCAATGACGTGTTTAGATTGACCGTCTGTACGACTGGAAGAAGGGCCCAGAGACAGACGTGGTGGCCACACTGAAGAAACAGAAGAAGAACACCAAGGACGAGTTTGACGAGAGGGCCAAGGCCATCATCGTGGAGTTTGCCCAGCAGGTTAAGCTTACACCTTGATCTTCAAACATTGTTACAAACGGATAAGTGTTGAAAAGTGCCAGTCTCCTTTTTAAAAAATCACTCATTTTCAACTCTCAAATGTTGAATGGTGGAGCTTTGTGACTAGACCCCCAATGACCCATCGCAATGACACTGTCTGTCTATTTGTTTGTTTGTTTGTTTGTTTGTTTGTCTGTCATGTGTGCATCTTCTGCAGTGGGTGCCACACACACACACACACATATACACACACACACACACACACACACACACACACTTCAGCAACACACACACATAAATAAGACATAAGACATGTTGTGTGTTATTAATTGCAGGGTCTGAACGCTGCACTTTTCCATGAGAACAAGGACCCTCGCACCTTCGTGTCCCTGGTGCCCACCTCTGCCCACTCGGGAGACGGCATGGGCAACCTGATGGCGCTGCTGGTGGAGCTCACGCAGACCATGCTGGCACGCCGCCTGGCACACTGTGACGAACTGCGGGCACAAGTCATGGAGGTGAGACATTTTTGGCCAATTTTTAATCCAATTTTTTATTCCAGTTCTACTTGTGTTAGTGCCCTGAAGAAGCAGTTAAGGATTTTTAAGTGTGCTACACATTGTTTTTTTTGTTTTTTTTTGTTTGACATCTTTTAATCGTGAGTGCATTTCCAATATCCAATTTTTTATGATATTTTCTCCAGGTTACAGCTCGCTTGATTATTTGTTATTTTATTATTATTTTTTTCCCAGGTGAAAGCACTTCCTGGCATGGGCACCACCATTGACGTGATCCTGATTAACGGGCGCCTGCGCGAGGGCGAGACCATTATCGTGCCTGGCGTGGATGGGCCGATTGTTACCCAGATCAGGGGGCTGCTGTTGCCACCGCCCCTCAAGGAGCTCAGGGTCAAGGTACTGTAGGCTCAAGACTCGCCATACTCACACTTAAAGGGACACTGTGCAGGAAATGGTCAAAAAAGGTACTGCAACTATGCTGCTCATTGAAACTGGGCTGCCTATTGCCAAATTTGATCTTTATATGAACGTTTACTAAGTAATGAACAAATATTTTCTAGTATGGTCCAAGTAGAGTCATTTTTGCAGCTAAAAATGGCTATTTTTGGAAATTCAAAATGGCGTACCATGGAGAAGATCCCCCTTTTCATGTATGAAAAGTGCAATTTTTCCAGTCATAATGAATACTTAGAATTTGATGCTGATGGTAAGTATTCATGAAAAAGGTAACATTTTTGAATGGGCAGCATGAATTCTGGAAATAAACAACTAAAAATCTCACACAGTGTCCCTTTAAAACATTGATTCTGGATGCTGCGTATACATACACAGCATTGACCCAGGCGCCTGGAGCTGCATGTACACAGCATTCAGGCTCATGTTTTTTTTTCTATTTAATTAAAAATGTGTTTATGTTAAAGCTTCATGTTTTATGTGCTTCGGGGGCTGAGATATTTAGGGGGTCCTTTTTCACCTTTTTCCAAAAAGGGCTTGGGCATTTAGAAGGGTTTTTTGAAGGTGCCTTAAACATTGCATATGCTATTATATAGAAGCATAATATAGAAATGTAGTTGGACGACAGGGGCCTAAGCATTACATTAGACATTCCTACCTGGAGTAGACTGTCCCATGGTTGCTGCTGCCACTCTCAACAAACTCAGGGTCAGGGTTGGCTCAAGATGCACCACACTTATACGCACACTTAAAACTTACTGTCCTTTGGTCATACTAGTAAATATTGGCTTATTATTTATTAGTATTCATGAAAAGATCAAATTTAGCAATAGACAGCACAGTTTTAATGAGCAGCAGAGTTGCAATACCACAATCTTACACGGTGCTTCTTTTAAATATATACTGTAGATAGTATCTGTAGATTTCTATAGTTTTTAAAAATAGTTTCCCCCCTCAATGCCATGTCTGTCTGTGTATGTCCCATCTGACCTCAAGTTTTGGCAAAGGACGCGCTCAACTTCTTGGAAAAACGAAAGTCTTTGGGTGCGAGATAAAAAGTATCAACTTAAGGAAGAAATATCCGCACTCACAAAACTGCGTCTCATTATTTATTTATATTACCACCATGTCCAAAAAGCAAACGCGTTTCGGCTATCAAGCCTTCATCAGTGCGTGGTACCATGGTGGTAATATAAATAAATAATGTGTCCCATCTGACCGCCACTGCTCCTGTTTGTCCTCCAGAACCAGTATGAGAAGCAGAAGGAGGTGAACACGGCGCAGGGAGTGAAGATCCTGGGCAAGGACCTGGAGAAGGCCCTGGCTGGACTACCGCTGCTGGTCGCACACAAGGAGGATGAGGTTCCTGTGCTGAGGGTAAGGGATCTCTGTCTCTCTCTGTCTCTCTCTGTCTCTCTGTCTCTCTCTCAGAATGTGTGCTGCATCACAGGTGGTCCAAGAAATGCAAGAAGCAGTTATTCGGCTGCGCTAAGCCTTTGTGCACATTATAAGATGTGCATTTGTCACATGGTTTCAAATGACGTGTGTGTGTGTGTGCGCGCGTGCGCGCGTGCGTGCGTGCGTGCGTGCGTGCGTGTGTGGTGCACTTACTGTAAGGTGACTCCCCTGATGACGACCATGGATGATTCAGCAATGAAACTGCTACTCTCTCCCTTATTGCGTGCGTTCGCCACTTCTTCCGTACAGGACGAGCTGTAAAATAAAATGTCTGATTCTGAAGCTTTATCTCACTGCTCCATTGCTTTTGTCTGTGCGTGCATACATGCGTGCGTGCCTCTCTGTGTGTGCGTGTGGCGTCTACCGTAAGATGACTCTGCTAATGGAGAACATGGATGATTCAGCAATGAAATCAATGAAAGTGCTACCCTCTGCCTCATTGCCTCGTTTCATGTCTGTCTTGTTGAGTCCGTTTTAATATGCGACCTTGCCTCCTCCACTTGCGCTTGTCTCCTCGTCCCGCCTCCTGGCCCCTCCTCCGTGGAGAAAACGATGAAGTTTCCCAGCTGTCAGCCTAGCCACAACTTTTGAGGGACTGTTTTTCATTCACCACCCCAATTGCAAATGAGAAAAAGACTCTACAATTGAGCTTTTGCAAGATATTGAAATATAATGCTGTTGTCAGTGATGTCATCATGACGAGAAGCAAGTGGAGGAGGCAAGGTCGCATATTGCAACGCACTCAGTGTGTGTCCTTTCTCCCGTACAGGATGAGCTGGTGCGTGAGCTGAAGCAGACGCTGAACGCCATCAAGCTAGAGGAGAAGGGCGTGTACGTGCAGGCCTCCACCCTGGGATCCCTGGAGGCCCTGCTCGAGTTCCTGCGCACCTCCAAAGTGCCCGTGAGTATAGGGCAGTGGTTCTCAAAGTGTGGTCCGGGGACCACTAGTGGTCCGTGACAGAGCTCAGGTGGTCCACAAAGGGATTTCTACTTTTCCAAGACAAGCTATCAGAAGGCTATATTTGTAACATTATTACAAAGCAAAACTTGTCTGAAGTCATATTTTTACCACAATAAATGGGAATAAAAAGTAAGTGATCTGCATCAAAATTAATAGTGTCGAAATAGCACCCGTCAACTGTGAATTCAGTTGACAGGTGGTCCCTGAACATTTTTGGGGGGACAAAGTGGTCCTCGATCTAAAAAAGTTTGAGAAACACTGGTATAGGGCTGCACGATTGTGGAAAAAAATCATAATCACGATTATTTTGGTCAAAATCATAATCACGATTATTAATCATGAACGATTTATTGATTTTTGCTGATTTTTTTGAAAATTATAACAAGATGAAATGTAGGCCTAACCAAGAATGAATTACATACGGGATGAGCAAATTAAAATGAATTGTAATAATTAGGTAAAGGCAATAGCATGAAACTTAAGTGGACAGATTTCTGGCCAGAAACACCAGCCTGTCAGTAGCCTATGTTCTGTCTTCAAGGATGCTCTCAAAAGTAGGTCACTATTGCCACGATTAAATCACGATTAAAATCACGAGTTTGATTTCACTATTTTATCACGATTTTGATTTATTTTTCGATTAATTGTGCAGCCCTAGGTGAGTAAACGTATTGTGAACATCTGGAGCTCGGAGTCCACACACTTAAAATCCTTTTTTCTTTGATGCTGGAAACTTAATCCTGCCATGGCATAAAATTTCAAAGAAAAAAACTATTTGAAGTGTGCGAACTCCTCAGTCCAAACTTTTAGTTAGTCTTTGTCCTCCACCTTTTCCTGGGATGTGCATAACTTTCACCCTCAACTTAACGCATTAAGACCTTAGCACTCATTGGACCCTGTGCCATCCAATAACACAAGTACTTCTACACAATCACATCAGTTATTCAGAGAACTACTTGATCATGGTTACGTTTCTCAACAGCAGCCATTGCTAACTAAGTTAGCAACTAACATGTTTGCAATGCAATTTCCTTTCGGAAACCTACCGAGTTGCTAAGTGGTAAGCAACAGCGCTTTCGGGAATCGGAGTCCAGGGCTGAGTTTCCCAAAAACTCTTAAGTAGTACTTAAGTCTAAGTAGTACTTAAGTATGAGGGGCCACCTAGGCAATATACCAGATATAGGTTTCACATCATCACTAAAAGTAAACATTATTTTACCTCACACATGCAAGCATTTTATTTGCATGTACCAGAACAAAACATTGCATGTAGGCCAATACGACTATTTTATGCATTAACTTTTTGTGATATGATATTGCCTAGACGGCCCCTCATACTTAAGTACTACTTAGGCTTAAGTACTACTTAAGAGTTTTTGGGAAACTCAGCCCAGATTTGTAGCTCTCGAGTAAATGTTTAATAGCACTTTTCACGTTTTCTGGCATAAAACAGTTGCATCCCTGACCGGTGCACCGCTCAGTGGGCTACACATGTAACACTACGACTGCAGTGTTGTCTTGGGCTGCTGTATGATTTCATACAGCATCTGCTCTGTTTGTTTGATTACAGTACTCGGGCATCAACATTGGTCCTGTGCACAAGAAGGACGTCATGAAGGCCTCCACCATGCTGGAGCACGACCCACAGTACGTTCAGACTGCTGCTGATTCTTACTGTTGTTCTTAGGTGCTCCTACGATAGGTACAGAAATTGCAGAAATCACAGTCGTTGCTATTCCACTGTCTTCACTTAGTTAAAAATCAAGTAACTTCAGTGATTGAAACACCTGGATCAATTTCCACAACCATATCTTCTCATAAGTTAGCTGCTAGTCTCTCGTGACATTTAGTTTTTATTACCTAATAATTACCTAGTGATTACCTAGTAATCCTTGTAGGAGTTTTGACTTTGTTCTCATCATCTATGTCAATTGTGTTCATCACAGACCTACAAAAATAACACTCAATCTATTATTTTTGATCTCCTGTGATATTTATTGGCAAAACAGGGAAATATTCCTCAAATGCTGGATATTTGTGATTTTTGGACACAGCCATCTATGAATGGCATGCTGCCCGTTCACATGGTTCAGTGTGTCCAGCCTTGATGAGCATCATGCTTTCGTTTTTTTAGATACGCTGTGATCTTGGCCTTTGACGTGAAGGTGGAGAGGGACTCTCAGGAGATGGCCGACAGCCTGGGCGTGCGCGTCTTCAGTGCTGAGATCATCTACCACCTTTTCGACGCCTTCACCAAATACAGAGAGGACTACAAGAAGCAGAAGCAGGAAGAGTTCAAGTAAGCAGAATTTGGTTATTATAATTGGTTCACAAATTTGTTCATTACAGCGGTTCATTATGCACAAACAGAAACAACAGTTCAAGTAAGCAGATATTCAAGAACATGGTTTTTACAACTGTGACATTATAAAACAAATTTCAAGATATGAGGTGGTAGGTGTTCAAGTAAGCAGTTACTCGCAAATATGGTTAATTATAACTGGATGTGCCATTTATATAAAAACAACATTACAAGAAGCAGAAAGACGTGGAGTAAATACTTGCAAATATGATTATTTGAACTGGATCTGGATGTGTCATTATACACAAATAGTAAAATTACAAGAAGCAGAAACATGAGGAGTTCAAGTCAGGAGGAGCTACTCTCAATGTGGGTATATAACTGAATGTGTCATACGGAAACAAAATGACAAGAAGCAGAAATGCAAGAATATTCAGTTCTCTTATGGTTATTGCAAGTCTAAAAACAAACCATAAAATTACAACATGGATACAAATTGTATTAGATAATGTGTTCAACGAGTAATATATGTACACTATGTGTTCAATTAAGTGCAACATACTGATGATGAAAAGAAATGCATGTAGATCAAATCAATTGAAATGGTATGTGTTGTAATAAGTCAGTACTATTCCTTCCTACACATGTATGCTTTTCATGGAGTTCTTTAACTCTTCCCTTTTCCATCATAGGCATATTGCTGTGTTCCCTTCCAAACTGCGGATCTTACCCCAGTTCATCTTCAACTCTCGAGACCCTATCGTCATGGGCGTGACTGTAGAGGCCGGGGTCATCAAACAGGGAACGCCAGTCTGTGTGCCCAGCAAAGGAGTGAGTGTGTTTGTGTTAATGCAAATAATGTACTTGAAATCTGCAATCGTGAACTATCCAATACTCAGTAATCATGATGATTGTATCACTGTGTAGCCCATTATTTCCAGAATTCATGCTGCTCATTCACAAATGGAATACTTATCACCACCATCAAATTTGAAGTATTTGTTATTACTGGGAAAATTGTGGTTTTCATACAGGAAAAGGGGGATCTTGTCCATGTCTTCGCCATTTTGAATTTCCAAAAACGCACCATTTTAGCCGCAAAACTTACTGTACTAGTAAACCAGCGCCACCCGCTGGACGCCAAAAATGTTTTGCTGGCGAGTGGGTCTGGCCTCGGATCGAAAACATTTTGAACACTGTGCCCTGAATATGGCAAACGAATCACAACGCAGAGATTTGTTTTGAATTTATTTTGAATCAAAGCGGGCAGGGTTTTGAGGGAGTGGCAACGAAGCTCGCAACTTTGGGAAAGCACATTCAACGAGAAAGCTCGCTGATTGCTCAGAGCGCCGGCCTATTAGGCACAGGCACAGTTTGAAAAACATCAGGTTGTTCTCATCAACAATCTTCGGATGTATCGTTCATAGGGGCCAGACTAAATTACACATCCAGTCTCACATTTAGGCTGGTTTATCAGGCTAGCCGCAGTCCTACATACTGCGCCTTGATTTCCATACATGTTTAAATTGAGAAGGGAACAACAAAAGCCTCATTGTAATTAAAAACAAAACCCTTCTCCCCTGGCTTTTGCAGTTTGTAGATATTGGCATCGTCACCGGCATTGAGGTGAACCACAAAGCGGTGGACTCTGCCAAGAAGGGACAGGAAATCTGCGTGAAGATCGAGCCCATTCCAGGAGAGTCGCCCAAGATGTTCGGCCGACACTTCGAGGCCACCGACCTCATCGTTAGCAAGGTAGGCCCGACATAACCCGTACAGCAGTCTTGTGCAGATGAAGTGGAGCCTATTTTCTATTACTGCATGCCATTATGTTATTACTCCAGATTATTACAATACTATACGTATTATGCAAGAGTACATATGATATCCAGCTACATCATTAAACCAGTATTATATATGTCAACTCTAACGAGGTGCTCTTCCATTAATACATTTGCAGCAATGCTGGAAATTAATTTGAATTACCGTAATAAATCTGCCACAGCCATGTTCTTACAGAATGATTTTGAATTCAATGTTGGAACGTAACCTTTATTTTTGTCTGCCATCTTTTTTTTTCTATTTATGCATTCAAAGTGTCACAGCACACCTATGTTTTAGATTCCTTTTTTTTACCGTGACTGTACAATGTAATGAATGTATCTAATCTGTTATGTCATTTATTTCCAGATTACACGTGCGTCCATCGATGCCCTGAAGAACTGGTTCCGTGACGAGATGACGAAGGGGGACTGGCAGCTCATCATGGAGCTGAAGAAGACCTTCGAGATCATCTGATCAACGTGGCACAAATAGACTGGCTGCGCCCGCTGACTGACACTCTCTCTCTCACACACACACACACACACACACACACACACACACACACACACACACACACACACACACACACACACACACACACAGGCTCACACACAGGCTCACACACATACAGGCATAGATCCTGTGTCTTTGCACACTCCTGACATTTTGTCCCTAATGAAGGGAGGCAAAGGGTTTGTGAGTACACACACACACTCTCTCTCGCTCTCTCGCTCTCTCACTCACACACACACACACACACACACACACACACACACACACACACACACACACACACACACACAGTCTCCTACTCACAGCATCTCACACACTCATACCATCATGGGGGGGGGAGCTGGCAGTGCCGAAACCATGCCGCTACCACCGCCACCCCCCCAACCCCCCTCCTCACCTTGCTCTGCAGTGGGGATTGTAACGATACAGCAAGAAGAAGAAGAAAAGAAAGAAGAGGAAAAAGTGTTTTCTGTGAGAAACCGAACTATTTCCACTGTTTTTAACAGTGACAGACAAAAAAAAAACGATTACACACTATTCCAATGTGCCTGTTCTTCTGACTTGAGTTTTTAGGCTGTTTTATTTTTTTCTTCTGCTCTATATTCATTTCATGGCTGCTCTCCGCCTAGTTGTGACAACAAAAAACAAAACCCAGCTTTCTCCTTTCTGTGCACACAAGCATGGTATATAGTGGGGAGAGGGGAAACGTTTGCAGGGGAAATGGGGAGCTCTGGGTTACCTGACGTCACGGAGATTTAAAAAAAAAAAAAACACGTGGAAGGTTGGGGTTGGATGTGTTAATACTATATACCTTCTCAGTGTTTTAATTCTCTTCTCCTCAACCTCCAGGGGCTGAGTTTCTTGAACGCATCGTTGCTAAACACCTAGCAACTTTGTTGGTTGTGGTGTGATTTTCAATTGGCATCCAACAAGTTGCTAAGTGCAGTTACCTTTGACGCTGTGGAGAAACGCACCCCTGATTCCCTTTTTCTCTCTCTCTCTCTCTCCCTCTCTCTCTTTTTTATTTTTTGGAATGCTGATATTAACCTAGCAACCAATTTGGGAGAACTCTTTGTCATAATGGCATCCCCCATGTGCGCGCACTCTCACGCTGGTCTGCCTTGTGCCTGTTGTGGGTGTTTGTACCATAGATATAAAATAATAATAATGAATATTAATAGAACTATTATTATCTGTGGTTTTTACAGCGACATGGACAAGGAGACTTGATGTCCACCACCACGTGAGCTGAAAAGTTAAAGTAAAGGTTTAAAAAAATAAATAAATGAAAAATAATGGATATTCAAAATACCAATAAAACAAATGGCATATTTATAGAAAGGCCCAGACTTGATTTGATGGCAAATTCAAGGATAAAGATCCCACACATTATCCATTCCACCAGCAAGTCATTTTTAATATGTTTCGGTGGTCTTCTTTACCTGAACAACATCTGATGTATTTAAGTGAACTTGCTTGTGGAATGGACAGTGTATGGGATCTGTCTTACACTTGAATGATGACCTCATTGGGGTAATATCCTGTGTTTCTGTCCAACTATAGCGAAAGCTGAAAACTTGCGATCAAACACTGATGGGTAAACCATTGCCAGCCATCATCACTATTGTGTTTAAATTTGTATTATACTTAATTTCAGTGAAATATCAGTTGTATGAACTGATCAATGCATAGTGCACAATGTTCCCTTTGGTAAGCAGTTCTGATTTCACCATCACAGAGAGTAGCAGGCGTCCTATCCGCTAGGGGGAGATCGACTACAGTAAGACAACAACCACCATCAGCATTGTATTGACGGCAATTAATAATTGTATCAGCAGAAACGCACATACCTTGCTTGATCTAGGTCTGTGAGCAGAAATGAATGTGAACACATGCTGGTTTAAAGGACTTTCCTTGTGCACATGTTTTGATCTGGTTCTGGATCTTGCCCTCCACAAAAGTGTATGTTGATTTATAGGCCTATATTTTGCATACTTGAGAACATGAATGCCCCTCAAGCAAAAGTAGCTTAGGTACAGTTGGTTCAATTGCACTGTGTTGCACGCATGACTATAAAAAAGAAGGGAAAACAGTTTAGTGATTTAACAGAACGGGCATTTAATGTAGGTACCTTATTGACACAGTCAGAAAGCAGTAGGCCTATGAAGGTTACTTTGAAATTCTGACCATTGTGTCATTTAATCATGCAGTAGAGAGCGCGCAGGTGATTTCGAGTTTACAGGATAACATAGTGGTCAGGTTGGTGGGTAGTCTGCCTGTGACTACCGTGGGGCGAAATCGGACCTGCCAGACAAATCTAGGCAAATCGTCATACCGTTCAGGAGGAGGGACCACAGTGAAGGAGGGTGCACCAAATATCACACTCATGCAGCCGGTGGTAGATGTGTGTATTAAAGACCAAGCAAGCAGTATTTTAGTCCGGCTTTGGTCGTTGTGTTTTTCTTTTAAAGTTGCAAAGATCACTCCTTGTGATCTGTGAATGTGGCCATGAATCCAGCCGAACAGACAGTAACGTGGCTCATCACGCTAGGTGTTCTGGAATCCCCGAAAAAGACCATCTCGGACCCAGAAGGATTTTTACAGACATCTCTCAAAGATGGGGTGGTCCTTTGCAAGCTTTTGGAGCGACTGCGCCCTGGCTCCGTCGAGAAAGTAAGGTCAAATGTAGCCTATATTTTGGGCACTCCGGTTATTTTAATGTTTACGTACCTTGTCACGATTTCGCAATATAATTTTTCTCCTCACCGGACAGAGAAGATAGGGTACATTTCTGTTATAACATTGGGAGTATTACCCAGATAACAGGAAATGCCATGCCCAGGACAACCTGCAATCACCCGACACGGGCTATTTCCAAATATATTACTAGATATGGATCTAGATCAGAAGGGCAGTGAAATAGGCTATCCATTTTGGTCACCTAAACACATTTTATCTCGTTAAAAGGAGACCCAAATCAAATGTGATTGTACAGAACCATTCAGAGACTAACTGGATTTCAATTCTTGTTATAAAACGTGTTATGCCAGGTCATGGTATACACAGGCGCGGCCGGTTCATTAAGGGCAGATGGGCAGTGCCCCCCCAAAGACTCTTCCTCTGAGAAAAGTAGATCCATTCAGAAATTGTAGATAAAATATGTATTGCAACCTCAATCACACTGGGAATCGTATTACATCAATGTTGTAGTTTGTGACGATCTTTGCGAGTGGAATCGGGTTTTATTTTTGTTGAGAAGTCTAGTTTACACCTAGTGTGGCTGTTTAACGTTAGGGTCTATGGCCACTGGCCTGGGCAGATTTCTCAGCGCCTCAGCTAAGCCCGGCCCCCTCGCCCCGATCCCATTCTACAAAATTAGCACTGTAGCCTACTTAGCATAATATCATAACATAAGCGCGACTTTATGGACGCTATCAGGGCAGATGTATGATCTGCCCTGACCAATGACACGGTGGCCCTGCCTGCTTTGAAAAAGACACAGCAAACATATTACTCCGCTCATCTCTAACCTGTGGGATTTTATTAACTCCATTGCCGCAAATTTCCCTCACAAAATCGGTGGATTAAACGGATAACCATGTCGGATTTGACGAAGGATATGTGTTGGCTGGTGATTAGGATTCACGTTTGGGGTAGGTACAGTTTGTATATTTGCTATTGCAAAGTCTAAGGTTTTATGACCGAAGTCTTTGCATAATGGGTAACTGTCTGTTATTTAATGAAATTTGAGGGCTTGCAATGTTGAGACAGCAAGCAAATGTGTAGCTTCGTAAAGTATGCTGCTGCTACCCCCACGACTAGCCGACTAGTTGACGACATTCTCTGAGAAGCTGCGTTGGGCTTACTAGTTTAAAGCAAAGCGTGAGGGATTATGAATCAAGTCTTTGTGAAATAGGGAAACTGGAAGTTATTTAATGAAATATCTTAGCTTATTGAGCTTGGGATGTTGTTGACAGCTTCATTTATGCTCAGTATTGTCTGCTGTGTCCCCGAAAAAGCTAAAAAATACACTTGCACCCGGTCCTGCCTAGCATTGCAGAACAGGAGCGAGTCTGTTGATGAGCTCCCCTGTTAAGTTTTAACCATGGCTACTCGTTTCGAAAAGAGTCACGTCCTTCCCCGGTATTGATGGCATTTGGTTCTGTGGTGCATTTAAACCGGCAGCAAGGGGACGACTGGCTTAATTGAATAGTGTTGCAGGGCTTTGGTTGCATCAATGTAATGTACGAACGGTGAAGGCGAGATGCTGTGCTGTGCTAGCCTTTTCCTGATTGCTGTTGCTGACCGGTTGCGTGGAGTGCATATGTGTCGTGTTGCTTGTCGCAAACTCCAACTCCGCGAGCAGACAAAGCATTTTTCTTGTAATGTCTTAACATGTGTATGCAGTCACTCTGCTTAAATGAGCAAGAGAACTAGCTGCGTGGAGAGAACTGTCAAAAACAGCTTTCTTCAGAACAGAAGTTGAACAGATAACGCGCATGCCTGGTGCGGTGTATCACGGGAGGTGGAGTTTTACTAACACACCAAACACTATGGGAAAACGCTGTCCTGTCTTGCCTACACACGCAATGAAACTCGTAAATTATACCGTATTGATTTAATTATTATGGACTTGATCGCCAAACGTTCTGCCCTGCCTGTTTCCCCAGCCACCGGCCGCTACTGGGTATTCAGCAGTTGAACAGTGTTTATTTAGGACATTTCTTTCAGATCCCCGCGCGTAACTGATCTTTAGGGGGGCTCATCCACATGAGCTGGCCGCCATTGACAGAGAGCATTTGAGGGGAGGAATACCCCCCAATTTAAAGCAACAGTACCCTTTGTGCACATAAACATCCGACAGTTTGTCTATCCCGTGCAAGTCTTGTTTGTCCTCCTTTAAGATCTGTAAAATTAGATGTCTGCTGCTACCCAATCATAATAAGAAGAAACAAAAAGATGCATATTGGCGAATAATTGATGCATTAAGTTATGCGAAGAGCAGTCTAGTTACACGTATTACACCCAAGATCATTTAGGCTGCATTCCTTAAATTCTGAGAATGCTGAGTAGGCCTACCAGATTGCACAGTTTGGATGCTTCATCTTTGTTCTATGTTACTGGACTCTTATTATAAAGTGTCAAATGGAAATTGTGGATAATTGTTGACAAGTAGCTGTATATCAATCAGGCTTCTATATGATTAAAGTTACGAAATTCCTCCTACAAAATGAACTAGATCTAGATAGGCTTGGTCAGTAATTCCCAGCGTCTCTTCCAGACTGTCATTTGAGAGACGAGATGGAATGCGTTCGGGACGCACGGTGCAACAACGGCACCAACACTTTTAGGCTATCGCAAAAAGTCTTCATTTATCATAGAGGTCACTCTTCCATAACAGGCCTAAGATCAATCATAGTGTTACTGTCATGCATGAGAAGTGCAGGTAGAATCAATTAATTGGTAGCGCGCCTCGGTTGCGCATAGGCTAATACCCAAACAGCGAATATGGGACAACAAACGTCATTTCCTCCTCCCCAACGCCTACTTCCCGATTCCTACTAGTTTTGCTCCATGCAGATTGTAGTATTACTGCTATAGTATTTATAATATCAGAATAAGCACGCAAATATTCACGACATTTACAGTGGTTTTGAATGACAAGTAAATCTGCTCGACCACTTGCAAAAAGTACGGATCGGGGGTGGTAACGCGGTTCGGTTTTTTTCGTCATCACAGATTTGCCAGGAACCAAGGAACGACTCCGATTGCCTGAGCAATATCAGAGAGTTTCTCAAAGGCTGTACATCATTTCGCGTTGAGGTAAGTGGCATGTTGTGAATATAGGCCTACTGTCATGCAACCTGGACAGCAAAGCACAGCAACGCACATAAGATTGTGAAGAAAAACATACAATTGGCCAATCAGATATTCTACTACACCCACACACCTAACCGAGTGTGTGCAGGAAATCATCTTTTTGAATTAACTCAGCTTTGTTTGGGCTGTTTTGTAAATAATCACTGTTTCACAGGCTAATTCAGATTTGTTTACGCGTCTACAAGTGCCAAAATGCCATTGACGCACAAGGAGTGAGCGACACTTGGTGTTGTCACTGGTTAACTCGGATTTACTCACTACCTGGCTGCCATCTGTAGCGTGTGGACCATGGGCTCTCCCGTGGAGAGAAGATTCCAGAATTTTCCCTTTCCCTTTTTTCCTTATATGAATTTGTTACTTTACTGGCGCTAAAACATGTCACTCTAAACTTTTGAGCGCATGATGATTGTAGAAGAACAGAAAGCGAATGTCTAGCGTAAATAATTGGACTATGCTACTGGCCATAGGAGAGTCCATGGCCACCTGCCATTATGTACTGAAGTGACAGATGGACTTGAGTGCTACGTACTTAGCCACTCTCAGCCGGTAGCCAGAGTCTCAAGGAGTATGGGCACATCGTCATGGAGCTTTAGGTGCCACCTTCAGATAGATGGCTTGAGTCAGAATTTATGGCATTTCATATTTGAGTTTAAAAAAAAACGCATTAGTGTTGCTTATTCTATATGTTGGGGAATGTTGTTTCCAGAGGCTATAGAATCACACCTAGGCTGCAGGGTCACATTTTTTTGCTCAGGCGTGTAGGCATGTTGACTCAGTGGAAAAATATCATCATCAACATCATATCATTTGGGTTAGTTGGAACTGTTCTGTTACAGAACAGATGACAAATATATTGGCAGTTGTATGGCGATGTGTTTCATTTGTGTCTGCTGGAAGAAGCCGTTTTGTGTGTTGATATTTTGATCATGGGCAGATGATGAAGTGTGTTATCAGAAATGTCGACTGCATTTTACGTTTCTTCATACCAGTCAGTTATTATATAGGTTATTGCTTGAACTGTGTCTGTCAGCCTCCATATCTTTATCAAATATTTATTTTACATATGAAACATATGTATGCATACATAGCTAGCCTGATGATATCGTCTTGGAGCCTGTGAGAAGCTTTTTGTGGGCCTTTTTGTGGGGGTGGCATGTGGTATGGCCCAAGGTAGCTGACAGCTTTGGTCAGGCTCAGGACAAAGTCTTTGGAAAGGGCCCACCACTCAATACATAATGTAGTGATGTGCCAGGTTTAGGCACCCTCTGTCTTTGTGCCCGGAACAACTGATCCCTTTGTCCAACCCTGCTGCCTCCCCTGGGTATGGGGCTCTGTTGAATTCTCTACTCCCCACACCCGCCCCACTAACTCTCTATCACTGACTCTGAATCAGTACAATAGTGCAAGTTTGGATTCATACAAACCCCTCCTTTGTCCTTCGAACAAGTACTATATTCTGGATGAGAGAATCACTTCAATCTCACTTCTGTTTGTTGACGTGGCACTCCATTCGCTCTTCATGCATAGTCTATTTATCAAGTGGGCGTGTTGTGTGTGTGTGTGTGTGTGTGTGTGTGTGTGTGTGTGTGTGTGTGTGTGTGTGTGTGTGTGTGTGTGTGTGTGTGTGTGTGTGTGTGTGTGTGTGTTTGTGTGTGTCACCCATTAGCCTACACTATGCATGCTATTATGGAAGTCGTGTGACCATTATTTACCTGTTTGATTGTATGCCTATCAGGTCTAATATGAACTGTTTTGACTCTAAAAGTCTTGGATGTTCTTGTGTTTTGACACTACTGTTTCAAATCAACTCCAAGGAGAAATGTGTTGTGGATCAGTCCATAGGCCCAAGGGAGTTGTGAGCACCAGTCTGTTGCCAGTCATAACCTCAGTGATCTTCTTCCAGAGCAAGACAGATCTGACCAATGCTAAAAGTGGTACTGAACTTCAAGAATTGATCACGTTTTCCTGCCTTACACCTGCAACTGAACTATTGAAGGCTTGTGCAAAAGAACTTCCACATACACAGATAATAACTTGTGAGTTATTTGCATCTACAGTGATCTGTAAAAAGAAGTCCAGGTTTTTACAACTAAACTCTTTTGGCTTCATTGCACAAGACTAAGAGCATGGTTATTGTTGATTCTTAGCCACATTGGGGGGTGTTTGCCGTTAGTTGATTTGGCAGTTCTGCACTGAGATGACCTGACCTCATGGTATTAGACCCGCCCAGCCTTTGATTGCCAACAAGAGGGGTTACATGGGGCAGCCATCAACACTGTCTGTGTGTCTGTGTCTGTGCCTGTGCCTGTGCCTGTGTCTGTGTCTGTACGCCTGTCTGTACGCGCACGTACATGTGTTTGTCTGTGTTTGCATCTGAATAGTGTGTGTGCATGTGCGTTTGTGTCTGCGTTAGGGTGTGAATTTAGCTTGTGTGTGTTTGTTGCCGTGTGAATGAGAGGTGTGATGGGAAATCACCAGTGGGTTGGGATTACTGGTTGTTGTTGTGTGTGTGTGTGTGGCCAGTAACAGATTAGACTGATGGTAATCTGACACAGTCTGCTTTTAGGCTTGTGAAGGTCAGACTGTGTGTGTGTGTGTGCGTGCACGCGCGCTTGTGTGTGTGTGTGTGTGCGTGTGTGTGTGTGTGTGTGTGTGTGTGTGTGCGTGTGTGCGTGTGTGTGTGTGTGTGTGTGTGTGTGTGTGTGTGTGTGTGTGTGTGTGTGTGTGTGTGTGTGTGTGAATGATGTTTCATCTTTTGTAACAACAATACTGGCATACAGTGAGTCCAATATGTATTTGATCCCTTGCTGATTTTGCCGGTTTTCCCACTAATAAAGACATGATCAGTCTATAAATTGATGATAATGTGTATTCAAACATGGGGAGACAGAATATCAAAAAGAAATTCCAGAAAATAACTTAAACTAATATATTTTAATTTATTTGTATTTAATTTAGGCCAATAAGTATTTGACCTCTCTAGCTAAAGAAGATAAAATGCTTTGTGGCAAAGCCCTACTTGTCTAGCACTGAGGTCAGATGCTTCTTTTAGTTGATGACAATGTTTGTGCATATAGTAGAAAATATTTTTTCCCATTTTTCTTTGCAGATTATCTCTAAAATATTAATAGTTTGTGGCTGTAGCTTGGCAAATGGGAGGTTCAGTTCCCTCCATAGAATTACTATAGGGTTAATATTTGGAGACTGTCTAGGCCACTTCATGACTTTAATATGCTTCTTATTGAGCCACTCCTTCGTTGCTTTGACTGTATGTTGTGTATTATTGTCATGTTGGGAGATCCAAAAATGGCCCACCCTTCAGTGTAGTGGTGGAGGGAAGGACGTTTGCACTCAGGATTGCACATTACATGTCTCCCTCCATCCATTCGTTGACGATGTGAAGTTGTCCTGTGCCTTGGCCAGACAAACACCCTCAAACCATAATGATACCACTTTCATGCATGATGGTGAGGAGGGTGTTCTTGGGATCATAGACAGCAGTTCTCTTTCTCAAAACACATTGAATTGTGTTAATGCCAAACAGATTGATTTTGGTTTCATCTGACTACAGCACCTCCTTATCATATCCTAAACCAGTCTGATGTCCGTTGGTAAACCTCAGGTGGGACTGCACAGGTTCCTTTTGATGTAGAGGTGCCGCATGTGCACTACAGGATTTTAAACCTCTGTGGCATTAAGTGCTACCAGTAGTTTTCTCAGTGATTTTGGTCCCAGTAGCTTTGATATCATTGCCTAGTTCATCCCGTACAGGTCTAGGGTGTTTTCTTTCTGTTCTCATGATTATGAAATCCCTAAAAAAGGTCAAATCCTGTATAGAACCCCAGACAGGCTGATGGATTGTCATTTTGTATTCCTCACATTATGGAAGAAATGCATCAACAGTTGGGTCATTAATAAGTCATTCATACCCAGTCTCTTTCTTGTGGCTTTGCAGCCCATTTAGTCTTTGTTCAGGTCTAAAATCTTGTCCCTGATATCATTTGACCGCTCTTTGGTCTTTCCCATGCTGGTGAGTTAGGAGTGTGACTGATTCACTCATACTATGGACTGATTCTGCTGATTCAATGTGTCGTCTATGCATGTTAGTATGTACAGGTGTCTTTAATTCAGATGACAAGTTGATCGGAAGTGCCCATCTGGTCTGTGGGCCCGGAACTGTTATCAGTTGGCAGGGGATCAAATACTTATTTTGCTTGATGAAATGGAAATAAATTAATATATATTCTCTTAAGTTAATTTCTGGATTTTCTTTTTGATATTCTGTCTCTCCATATTAGAATACATATTATCATAACATTTATTGACTGATCATGTCTTTGTTAGTAGGCAAACCAACAAAATTAGCAAGGGATCAAATACTTATTGGACTCACTGTAAGTAAGTGTGTAAGTCTTTTAAAATCTGCCAGCCTGTCAGTAGCCTATTCCAAAATATTTGGATCTTGTACCTTTATGCTTGTCTCTTGGGTCCAAATAAAAGTAATGAAATGTGTGTGTGTGTGTGTGTGTGTGTGTGTGTGTGTGTGTGTGTGTGTGTGTGTGTGTGTGTGTGTGTGTGTGTGTGTGTGTGTGTGTGTGTGTGTGTGCGTGCGTGCTCGTGTTTGTGTGTGCACGCCAAAAACGTAACTCCAACCATACTCCGGGTAACAGTTTGTAATGGAAACACAAATCAGGCTGGTTTAAGAGCACCGTTCAGCTCGGCACTGCACGGCACAGCTTTGAGTTATCTGTCTTCAGCTCAGCGGTATCGTGCTGTACCTCCCATGCCCGAACTGAGGCGTTGACTAGGAGCTGGCAGGTTCGAGCCCCCAGTGGTGGACTGCGCAGGAACTAGGGATGCAAATTATCGATTAATTCATTAATCATTAGTTGATAGCCTTATCGATCGACTTACGATTAATTGATAAGCTGTGTTTCCCCCCGAAATCTCAATGTTTCTCGAAAAAAAAACCTATCAAATCTAAAAATTTTAATTAAATATTGAGATAAAATACCACATTTAAATTAATTCTATTTCAATTATTTAATCCAAAGGTGATTTAAATATTCCCACTGTTCACACCCCTCTTCACATAAACTTGTCACATACCCATTTCCCCTGGGTCTCTTGTCAGCTGAATTGTCGATTAATTGCGATTAATGTTTTTTAATCGATTAACGCATTGCTCGATTAAAGTCGATTAATCAATTAATCGTTTGCATCCCTAGTAGGAACACCTCAATGGGCAGTCATGGGTGAGCGGTTAGGGCGTCTGACTTGTAGCCCAAAGGTTGCCGATTCAACACCCGACCCGCCAGGTTGGTGGGGGGAGTTATCAACCAGTGCTCTCCTCATCCTCCTCCATGACTGAGGTACCCTGAGCATGGTAGCGTCCCGCCGCACTCCTCTCTTGGTGCGCCATTGAGGGCTGCCCCCTTGCACGGGTGAGGCATAAATGCAATTTCGTTGTGTGCTGTGGAGTGCTGTCACAATGACAATGGGAGTTGGAGTTTCTCAATGGGGCTTTCTTTTCTTTTCTTTCTTATTACACTGGTGCCGCGACCCCGATGAGAGTGAGGTTTAGGGGGGGTGAGTGTGGCAGAGGCCAACCAGCAGGTTGTGGCATGGAACGTTGTGTAAACCTCCCTCCCGAAGCTACATACAGTATAAGTAGTGCTGAGCTATCGGACTGGTCCTTAAGCTCAGCGGTATCGTCAGAGATTCTTTAAGTATAGAGATATGCCAACATAATAGGTTGCTATGGGCACCTAATGTGAACAGGTTCCGGTCTGCCTAAAGGGGCGTGTCATAATGCTCCTAGTATGAATAGAACAGTCCTTAGGTCTGCCTAGGTCTGCCTAAAGGGGGATTTCCCCCCCCTTCCCCTTGCAATAATAGAACCCGGAAACAATGGGCCAATGGAACCTCTCTCTCTCTACTCTCTCTGGTATGGTGCTGTGCCTCCCATGCCCGAACTGCAGTGTTGACTAGGAGGTGGCGGGTTCGAGACCCGAGTGGCGGCCGAACTGCACAGGAACACCTCAGTTACACGTGCATCAGTGTGTTTATTATGGGCAGTGACAATGACCCCCCATGCAGGATGGAAACATGTCTGTAAAGGGTCTCATTCAGGTCATCAGAGGCAGAAGAGTTGAGGGACACAGCCCATTAACCTAACTCCCGTCCTCCACCTGTGTATGTGGTCTTGCCATTCGCTGATGGCCCGCCTCCATGGAGAAAGCTAGAAAGTTTCCCAGCTGTCAGCCTAGCCTCAACAACTATAAGGCGACTTTAGCCCATTCAACATCTCAATTGCAAATGAGAATAGGCCACTTGGGCCCTGCCGTGGCCAGCCGGTAGGGCACTCGCCTGCCATGCGGCTGACCCGGGTTCGATTCCCGGCCCGAGTCCTTTGCCGACCCCTCCCTGTCTCTCTCCCAATTCGCTTCCTGTCCACCTCTCACGCTGTCCTATCAAGTAAAGTCGAAAAAGACAAAAAAAAGAGAAAATGCCATTTGAATTGCTCTTTTGCGAGATATTGCATTTGACTTCTGTCGTCAATAGTGTCTTGCGACGTCAACATGAGATCCCAAGCCCAAGGGTGGTGAGTTGGGACGATGGAAAGAACTCCCGGTGTAGGCAACTGGACTCCTTTTGACATTCGCCATGGTCCTCTGCCAGAGTTCCTCTGTTCTAATTCTGATGCAAATTAAATAAAAGATGGAAATGAATGCAGAAAAAGGGTGGACATCCAAGCATCAGAAAGGAAAACCCTCTCACACTTTTTCAATCCGACAGTTTTCTGGATCAGTTCATCTTCATAAACACACTAAATATCAGAGAGACAGCTAGCATACAGAGCAGGTAATTGCTAAAATGTGTTGTGTAAAGAAATGAAGTAGCGCAGAAAGAGGAGTGCTGTACATGAGAAGGTTCGGTAACACTTTCTATGAAGCCCATATCTATGAACGCATTTATACCAGCTTATAATGCGCATCATAATTAATCATAGTGCATCATGACAGTTGTAATGTATTATAAGCCCCTTCACTGCCTATAGTTTATAGCCATCGACGATCACTCAAAACACCCTAAGATGAATAATACATTATAAGCTAAATTTATAGTTATTCATGACTGTTGATATACTCCATCATGAAGCATTATGAGTGTAGTCGTAATGCACTATGATTATGATGTGCATTATAAGTTGTTATAAATGTGCTCATAATGCGCTATAGATATGGGCTTCATAGAAAGTGTTACCAAAGGTTTTTATTCCCTGAAGTTCTCTGGGATTGTCACCTCTTGTCACACTAACACACTGATCCTTGTGCGTGTTCACCACACACATTTCCATATGCACATTATAGGCCTATTGACAACTCTTGTGGTTGGAGTTATTTTAAGAGCATGATGATGGGCGGGAAGAGATTAGGATGGAGTTCTGAATAATGGGGGATGGTGCATTCACTTCGGCTGAAAAATGAAAAAAGGTCGCACCATGCATAGGTTTCTTTTTATTTACACAGACGCGTTTCGGCGCTCTGCCTTCCTCAGAGCGCCGAAACGCGTCTGTGTAAATAAAAAGAAACCTATGCATGGTGCGACCTTTTTTCATTTTTCAGTCTTACAATATTTTGGTCAGCACCCTTAAAAGGAAGAAAAAAACTGTTGGGTGACGCCTGCTCCAACCCTTATGGTGCATTCACTTCGGCTCCCATCACTTGTCATAATTTGTGTATTGACATTGGTTTGTGTAGGAGAGGGTTGAATGAATTATGAGCTGTTTTGACTTTTCTTGTGATGGGTTCTTTCCCCTTGTCCATGCCATGTATGGTAATGTAATATAATATGTATACAGTACTATGTGGTGTTGAAAGTCAGGATGTCATGAATGTTGAAGAAGTTATGTATGTCAGCCAGGTTTCACAAAAATGTTATCTTAATCCATAGTTTTTAAATTGCCTCTTGCATTTGCTTGTTGATTAGATTTTTTCCCCCAAATGGCACTTTAAGGTTGTAGCTGAATGAACTGAGAGGGTTAAGAGACACGTCACAAGATTTGCTACCGTGTTCACCATAAACAACAATAAAACATCTTTTTCCCCTCCCTTGCTATTCGCAGACGTTTGAGGCCAATGACCTGTTTCAGGGACAGAACTTCACCAAGGTATTAAATTCCTTGGTGGCGTTGAACAGCGCTACAGCAGGTAACAACTCCCTTCCTTCCACTCTCCGGAACATTCCATGTACACATGTGTTTGCATTGGGGGTTGGGTAATGGGTCGGATTCTGTGGTGAATCTTCAAACAGGAACCACATTTCTTTTTTTGTGTTTGAATGTGTGTGGATTATTGTGAGGCTTTGTTCTATGTTTTTTCTTGTATTGAATTTAGCCTCTCCCTTCTCTGTGGTTTGTAATCTCTCTGTCTCTGTCTCTGTGTGTATCTGTGTCTGTGTCTGTGTCTGTGTCCGTGTCTATGTCTCTCTCTCTCTCTCTCTCTCTCTCTCTCTCTCTCTCTCTCTCTCTCTCTCTCTCTCTCTCTCTCTCTCTCTCTCTCTCTCTCTCTCTCTCTCTCCCCTTGTTAGATATCGGTCTGGGTGGGGACTCTGTATGTGGCCATCACTCCTCCACCCATCGGATCAAGTCGTTTGAGTCTCTCTCCTCCCAGACCTCCCACGGCCGCTCCTCCAGACCTCCTCACAATCAGTACCGCAGCCTGGTGAGTTACACCAGGGGTTCTTAACCTGGGGTGCGGGCACCCCCTGGGGGTGCGCCAGAGATTTCAGGGGGTGCACGGAATTGTGTTTGTGTTGAGGTTGTGACTAAAATTCTGTTAGAAAACATTATAATTAGGCCAAATCAAACCCAAATTTAAACCGGTTTTGGTCCCCATGTTAAGTCATTAAGGTCTTGATTATTGTCTCAAGCAAGAATCATTGTAATAAATCACTTAAATCATTTTTTAGGTACGTATAGAAGTGTAGATGTTTGGGTTGGGGGTGCGTGGCTTGTCTTGGTCACAGGTATGGGGGTGCGTGAAGAAAAAAAGGTTGGGAACCACTGAGTTACACTACCATCACACACAAGAGGTGGCTGCTGCACAGCAGTGGGCGTGTTTGGCAGAGGTGCTGTCAAATGGCATCAGCCAGTGATGTAAACAAGTGCGGCGGCCGGGTAATCACAAAGCAACTGGTCTGTGTCAGTGGTGTTGCATTTGCAGCACATACTTCATTGGCTGACGCATGTGCGTCATCCACCAACAGTTCCATGTTTCGCAACTGTTGAACAGAGCCAATGGATCCAACGCAACTCAAGCGAGACCACAATACCGCCCTACAAAGGCAACATGCAGTAACTACATATTTTGTCAAAATTGACCTTATACTGAAAATGATCTCCATAACACCTCCTTTATCTTGTGACAATGCCTTTTGACTGAAATAGAAGAAAGGAAAAAGCCCATTGGGAAACTCCAGCTCCCATTGTCATTGTGACACAGCACTCCACAGCACACAAGTGAACACTGCACACTGCACACAACGAAATTGCATTTATGCCTCACCCGTGCAAGGGGGCAGCCCTCAGTGGCGCCCCATGGGGAGCAGTGCGGTGGGACGGTACCATGCTCAGGGTACCTCAGTCATGGAGGAGGATGGGGGAAAGCACTGGTTGATTACTCCCCCCACCAACCTGGCGGGTCGGGAGTCGAACCGGCAACCTCTGGGATGCAAGTCTGACGCCCTAACCGCTCACCCATGACTGCCCGATATATGTCCCGTTTCCGAGATATTGCTATATCAAATTTGCCGTAACTACAATAGCCGACCTAATATCAAAACTTTGAAGGCATTTTTCTCCGTTTCAGTGTTGGCGTAGTTACCGCACTTTACCTTTGTAGGGCAGTTATGTGTGTTTACTGTGGGACTGGATCAGCTGTGTACTGTTCGTTATTTTATGTGGCGTGGCTGTGGCCAACAACAGTCTGCATTAAACTTGACACTACTGTCAACACGGTGTTCTCTCTGGCTACCAAATCGCTACAACTGGTATTATACAGTGGTATTATACAGGTATTATACGGTGCAGCAGGATGTGTTCTCATCCAATGTACAGGGAATGGGATCCAATGTAAAGTGAATGCCTCGCCACACTGCTGACTGACGCTTGTGTGTGACTGGAGCATTAGGGACACCTGGCCCAGTGCTTAATTTGTCAAGCAGAAGGTCCCGGAGCACAGAGGATGGGTGGCTCTCCCAGGAGGGGGATCTATGATGTCTTTCCCTGAGGTTCCATCTAAGGTTCTGGAGCTCTCGTCTGAGGTTCCAGAGCTAGCTCCCCCTGGCTCCCCCTCAAATTAAGCACTGACCTGGCCCATTTGCAAAAAAAAAAAAAATCACACCACAGTGTTGGCAGGCAAAGACCTTGATTTATACCCTGTTTATATGTGCTGTGTCTAAATATCTTCACGAGCTGATATTATTAATCTCTTTCAACTTCTTTACATGTAAACAGATAACTCAGATAGTGCTTGTTTTGGTTTAGCCTTTTTGGTTTGGCTCAGATTCTTTTGGTTACGCTGTCAGGCTACAGTGTTGTCATACAATCTAAGTGAGGTTGTGAAGTAAGGCACAGACAGTTTTCTAGGGCAGTTTATCTTTGCCCAAAATATTTAATGTGCAGTATTAAATGATTCATAATATTTCATCTCGGAGCGGTTTCATCTTGGATGAGTTTCAAATCCAGACTGAAATTTTGGCATTTAGTTATGTGTCCTAGCTGCAGAGTCTGTTTATATCTTTCATGCCATGTATTTCTTCAAAGAATTTCACTTGGCTTGTCAACTGTACACACATTTCCGTAATTGGCTGATCAATATTTCTGACCATTTCTGAGCTCATTAAAGTGAACTGGACCAAGAAATATTCAAGCTATGATGCCCGGAGGCAGACAAACCAGTGCGCCATCCAGAGCAAGATCCCTAGCCTGGTTGTAGCATCAAGACTGTACGATGAACTTGATTTGGCAAACATCCCATAGACTTGAAGTCAGCATTGACTGCATCAATAGGCGTCTTTCAGATCTCCTGAACAGAGCTATAGCTAGCCATCCAAACCCCTGACTCCATTAATGATGTCACGTCTTTCACTGGTGTCCAAAGAACATGCATCGAAGGGAAGAAAGCTTACATATGTCATAAATGTGTTGTATGACAATATTTCATGCAACAAGTATGGTGGAACAGAACTCATGTGCTTCATCATCTCTGCTTTCCGGGGTGAGAGGTTTCTGCCCATCCATGTTCTTCTATAGAGCTCGAAAGTGACGTCACTTCCCCCAATCTCATGGGACCTCAACAGCGTTTTTAGCCGAAAATCGTAGCATGTAATCCAATGGCGGTATTAAAATGATATTTCGATCCCCTTCGAGTTGTGCCACGAGCTCCAATATATGTTGTTTCTGATATTTTTGCTTAATTTTTCGTACGAACCCCAAAACATTTTAGAAAGCTGTTTTTCTTCACATTTTTCATGCCGACGGCCTCGGAACAAAACATTGATACTTCTGCATGAATAATCTTTATCTAGCCTCTTAAACAGCATATTTGTAGCCCAGCGCATATCATGACTGAGATCAGAAGATATTGACTCGCTACCATGTTGTTAGATGGTCAGCTTAGGTCACGTGAAACGCGGAACTAAGGGGCGGGACTTTCGAGCTCTATGGTAGCCTCGCGAGCCATCCTACGTAGGGCTGGGCGATATGGAAAAAAACCTATATCACAATATGGATTACTTCATATCACGATAACGATATATATCACGATATAGCACAATTACATACGTTTCCAGTTATTCTCTTTATTTACTCTTTATTTTTTCATGTCGCAAAACAACCTTTCTTTAAAATGGAAATGTTTATTCTTATTTGTACAGTTACATGAACTTATAGTGTGTATTGTGACAACATAAAATGTAATTAAATGATATTCAATTGTATAAAATTGATAAAAATTACTATCACGATATAAACGATATAGGAGAAAGGTCACGATATACACTTTTATATCACGATAACGATATATATCGTCATATTGCCCAGCCCTAATCCTACGTACTTCCGCCAAAGGATTGGCTCCACTACGGTAGTCTGGCCTTGCTCTTCTGTGGAGTGCCAGATCGGTGGGATTTTGATTGCAACGCCCCCCATCTAATCTAATCAGAAAACAGCCAATAAGCGAATAAGCGCCCCACGTGGGGGAGAAAGGGGGAGGACGCTCGTGACGATGACGAAAACGTTGCTTTGCACCAATGGCTCTGGTCTGCGCTATGCTTGTTGAGTAACTGTCGGCGATTGGGTGAGAGCTGTCCAATCATTTCAAACCATAACTGAGTGCAAACTTCCCGCTTCCTGTAATCGCGTCAGATCACACAACTTCCAGACCATATTTACAAAATGAAATGGTAGTATTATGGGATGGTCAGGACCAGGCTACTTCTATGGTGGAGCCTGAGTTTGAAACTCTGCCACATATTTTCTTCTCTCATCCCAGACATCCCTTCCTCGGTGGTTTAAGGCTGTTGTTCTTGCATCAGTGCGCAAACACCAGTGTTCATTACATGAATAGTTAATGAAACATGTGAAAGTTCACGTTTGTTTCTTAAACTGGCTTATTACCTCACACTAGTAGACAGGCGAAATTGGTCCCTGGGAAAAATATTGGATGGATGAGTGCTGCACACTGTTTTATTTACTCTCTAGGGCATTAGGAAATTAAAAATTAGAAAAAGTAAATAAAGAGGGAAAAGGAAATAATGAATAAAAAATCTCAGTCCACATTGCTCTGCACAAATTGACAGTGTTTTGTGCTGCTGCACCAAATCAAATTACTACCGTTATTTGCATTAAGGTGAAAGAAGGTCAGGGATCTTCATTATGCATTCCGCTCCTCAACCCTGGTGTGTGTCTGTGTCCCCTGAAGGACATGTGGTAGAGTGGGGAAGTGAATAAGAAAAGGTAACCCTGATGTGCTGTCAGTATTATACTGTGTGGAGCCTGGCTGTTGCATTGCATCAAGCTTGTAGATGGGGTTTGGGGTTAAGCACATCTCCCTGACGGCATTTTGTTTCTTATTATAAGGACACAAGTTTGTCCTTGGGTATCTTGAAAGGCGCTCCAAATAAAATGTATTATATGCGTAACCATAATTATTTTTCATTGGATACATAGTTTCTTGTGGACCCAGAAGAGCTGAGAATTGACAGGTTGGACTGACGTCAATGTAGGGACCTAGGCTCCATATTATCTGGTGTTTCGCACATAGTCAGGCACAGTAAAGAGGTTGGTGAATTGCACGGCTTACCGGTGAAGAAAGTAATTCCTCCTGATTTTGCATTCGCAACCTCACTCGAGTATGCCTGTCTGTGTATCTGTGTGTCATCTGAAGGACTTCTTATTCTGCTATGGCCACCTTACCTGTGTGTGTGTGTGTGTGTGTGTGTGTGTGTGTGCGTGTGTGCGTGCGTGTGTGCGTGCGTGCGTGCGTGCGTGCGTGCGTGCGTGCGTGCGTGCGTGCGTGCGTGCGTGCGTGCGTGCGTGCGTGCGTGCGCGTGTGCGTGTGCGTGTCAGCGCGCCAGCGCGCGTGTGCACGTGGATGCCTACATGTACATGTGTACCGTATATGTGTGTATCATCTAAAGGACATGTCTGAGAGAGCATGTCTGAATGTCCGACATTCAGCAGAAGATGTAGTTGCCACCTCATGTCACCTTACTTGTATATGTTATTGTGTGTGTGTGTGCGTGTGTGCCTGCATGCCATCTGCAGGACATGTCTGAGAGTGGGGGGCCACTGGTGGTGGTGAAGGCGCGCTTCAACTTCCAGCAGACCAACGAGGACGAGCTGTCCTTCAGCAAGGGGGATCTGATCACCGTCAGCAGGCAGGAGGAGGGGGGCTGGTGGGAGGGCTCCCTCAACGGCAAGACCGGCTGGTTCCCCAGCAACTACGTACGAGAGGTCAAAGGGAAAGGTAAAGAAAACCAGTTTCTTTTCAATAGTGTTTCTACACCTGTGCGTGTGCGTGTGTGTGTGTGTTTGAGTGAGTGTGTGTGTGTATGTGTTTCTTCCCTTCAAAAGTGTGTGCGTGTGCGTGTGTGCGTTCCTTCCCCTCAAAAGTGTGTGGGTGCGTGTTTGTGCATAGCTGTAGGATTTACTTGAATACAGTAGATATTGTACATCTGTACACTGTGTGATTGTATTTGCGATATTGTGCATGGGTCAATGCCAAGGAGTTATGAAGTTAATGGCCATAGAAACAGAAGCACATTCTATATGAATGAAATATTCAGATAATGCTGATACCAGATATCCCTTTCCCCTGCTGTTCTCATTTATGTGGTTCTAGAGCTTTGAATATGGACAGTCACATGCCAGAAAATATGCACTGTCCGTCCATTTCTGCTGGCGATGAGATCGGAAGATAGCCTAAGCAAAATATTTCCTGTTTATTTTCAGGCGGGGCTCTCTTTGATGCCTCTCTGCTTGCTCATCTGGCTTCATGTGCCGTCTGCTCTCTAGTATCTAGTTCAGAGAATGTGCTCTTCTGAGAGCATGTGAGAGCAGACAAATAAATCGGAACCAATTGTATTACATAATCAAGATAATTTGCCTCAGACTATGGGATGCAAACCATGAATCGATTAATCGACTTCTATCAATGAATGCGTTAATCGATTAAAAAATATGAATCACAATTAAGCGCCAATTGGACTGACAAGACACCTAGGTGAAATGGGCAAGTGAAGAGGGGTGTGAATAGTGGGAATATTTAAATCACTTTTGGATTAAAGAATTCAAATAGAATCAAGAGTGAAGTCCAGTTGGAGTGCTTCCTGGAACTGTCTAGTTTTTTAAAGATGGTGCTCTTTGGTGACAGGCCTGCCTTCGTCAGGAAGTGAGACTTGCGTACGATTATACATCATGCCAAGGAGGAACAGGGTCCATCATGAAA
The DNA here is from genome assembly GCF_034702125.1 of Engraulis encrasicolus. Taxonomy (NCBI): domain Eukaryota; kingdom Metazoa; phylum Chordata; class Actinopteri; order Clupeiformes; family Engraulidae; genus Engraulis; species Engraulis encrasicolus. The sequence goes on along the minus strand of NC_085868.1, from coordinate 48,096,916 downwards.
ATGGTCAAAAATCAACCCCTCTAAAACAGCCATCCGTTCTTCACATATTGTGTTAAAATTGCACTTTTAACAGCTACATTTTCAAACCTCCAATAATCAGAATCCATCTCTGACCGTCCCCCTTGCTTTGATTTTACAACTCGACCACTAGATATATCCTCTATGATATTAGCTGTGGATTGAATATGATGGCATCTACTTGTGGTACTTGGGGCTCTTTCGTTCCTTCATGTAGTGTTTTCAACGGGGGCTCTACAGGGGGGGCTTGGCAGGCTTATGATTTGGTCAAGAGGGCGTTTGGGAGGCTTATGTTGAGGTCAAAGGGGGCAGTTGTTCAAAAAAGGTTGAGAACCACTGCTTCATTGGATAGGACCGCTTTATTGGATAGGCCATTTGAGCTACGACCTGGGCCCTTGTGATACTTTTAAACTATCACACTGTCTCTTTCTGTTGTGGAACTGTACCCGTCTGAATTTGCTTCGTGTATTTAAAATGTATGACTTTCTCCCAATTTTCTCTGTGAAATGAAAAACGGGGCTGGGAGCCGTTATCTTGACAGAGCAAGACTTGATTTAGGGCAGTAATTAAATGGAACATGGAAGGGAGGAGAGCGAGGGAGTGAGAGATAGAGGAAAAGAAAGAGAGCAAGAGAGATAGAAAGATCCATAGATGCAGAAAGAGAGAGATAAGAGAAGGATGGATGGAGACAGACGGAGAGAGAACGAGAGGTGACCCCCAAGCTTCCATAAGCAACCCCAATCCACTCAATGGATGACATCAAGTTTTTAAGTCGAGCGTGTTATTGACCACAGTCCAGACTGGAGCCAAGGAAAGAGAAAGGCTGCATTAATCCAGAGCAGCAGAGCAGCTTTAGTCCTGTGCCAGCACTATGATCTCATATTAAACCATTAGAATATTAAACAGCATCATCTGGAGGGGTCATGCATCTTAAATCAGGCCTAGAAGCGATCCTTTCATTACTCGGCACAATTCAGGGTCGTTTCGACGTATTTGGGGGCCTTAGGCAAACGGGAACGAGGAGGGACCCCCCCCCACCCCCACCCATTCCATCTCTTCAAACTTTTGGTCAGGGTCCACCTGGAGGGATATTTCAATAGTCGTGTCATTGCACTTTTCAGTGACTGAATTTAGGCTGGTGCTGCCGCACTCAAAAAGTTTTCATCTCTGCCGTTTGAATGCAAGTATGCTATAACCAGCCATGACCTGGGGGCCCTTTTTCCGCTGGGGCCCTAGGCAGTTGCCTGGCTTGCTTTGCCTGCCTGTAACAGGCCTGGCAGCAGTACTGCATCCTGAGGAGAGGAGGGCTGGATGCAGGTTGGCTGGTCCCAGCCAAAGAGCTGGAGGGATCATTAGCTATTTGTGGCTTCCTCATGTTTGCATGTTTCCATGTCCATGAATTCATGTCCATCTGTATGATGCGTGTGTGTACGTTAGTGTTCGTGTGTGTGCGTGCGTGCACAAGCATCTGCATGTCTGTGTGTGTGTGTGTGTGTGGCATCTGTGCTAGTGTGTATATCTGTGTTAAGCTTAGTGTGTGTGTGTGTGTGTGTGTGTGTGTGTAGTGGACAACAGGCCGTGTTGTGTTATAAAAGCAGGAAGGAAAGGCATGTCCGTCTCTACACAAAGACAGGAAACCGGCCCGGCCACCGCACCACCCAACCCCCCCCCTCCCCCTCCCCCACCCCAGGAGCACACACTTCCTCTCCCATCCCCGAAATACCCACCCCCCCCCCCCCCCAAAGTTACCCAGCCATTGTTACCCAGCCCTATTGTGTGCCCATTCAGTCGTGTACAGTTAAGATCTCATCCATACAAATGACCACAGCACCGAAATGAAGGCCGCAGAGCTATGGATGGACATAATCATGTTTGGGAGGGAGGGGTGTGTGTGTGTGTGTGTGTGTGTGTGTGTGTGTGTGTGTGTGTGTGTGTGTGTGTGTGTGTGTGTGTGTGTGTGTGTGTGTGTGTGTGTGTGTGTGTGTGTGTGTGTGTGTGTGTGTTCGTCTGTGTGTGTGTTCGTCTGTGTGTGTGTGTTCGTGTGTGTGTGTTCGTGTGTTCGTCTGTGTGTTGGTCTGTGTGTGTATGTGTTCGTCTGTGTGTGTGTGTGTGTGTGTGTTTGTCTGTGTGTTTGTCTGTGTATGTGAGTGTGTTTGTCTGTGTGTTGGTCTGTGTGTGTATGTGTGTTTGTCTGTGTGTTTGTGTGTGTGTGTGTGTGTGTGTGTGTGTGTGTGTGTGTGTGTGTGTGTTCGTCTGTGTGTGTGTGTGTGTGTGTGTGTGTGTGTGTGTGTGTTCGTCTGTGTGTGCGTGTGTGTGTGTGTGCGCGTGTTTGGGGGTGTTTGGGCTGGATGAGTGCTTTGCTCCATTCTTTCATTAGCAATGCAAGCCTGTGTCCAAACACACACACACACACACACACACACGCTCACACGCTCACACGCTCACAGTCAGAGGGAGAGAGCCCTGTGCCTCAGGTTAGGATGGTCAAAATGCAGCTCACCCCAAAAGCTCCCTCTCATCTCTTCTCCCTCGTGCACACGCACAACTCTGCCGGTTCCTTATTGAGTGAAGGGCCAATGTTCTATGCTCTCTCTCTCTCTCTCTCTCTCTCTCTCTCTCTCTCTCTCTCTCTCTCTCTCTCTCTCTCTCTCTCTCTCTCTCTCCCTCCCTCTCTCTCTCTCTCTCTCTCTCTCTCTCTCTCTCTCTCTCTCTCTCTCTCTCTCCCTCCCTCCCTCTCTCTCTCTCTCTCTCTCTCTCTCTCTCTCTCTCTCTCTCATATACCCTCCTTCATAAAGGTTTCCATGAGGGTTCAATTCGGACTCTACTCTACTCTCCATCTCTCCATCCATGGAGATGAAATGCAGTCCAGATGTTCATTGGAGTGTTTGACCCAATTTCATTGTTTCATTCTGTCTCTTTCCTCCCTCTTTTCCCCCCTTCTCTCTCTCTCTCTTTCTCTCTGTCTCTCTATCTCTCTCTCTCTCTCTCTCTCTCTCTCTCTCTCTCTCTCTCTCTCTCTCTCTCCCTCCCTCTCTACCAGATAAATCGGTGTCGCCCAAGTCAGGGACGTTGAAGAGTCCACCCAAAGGCGCTGAAGCCAATGCCATTAACAAGACCTACTACAATGTGGTGAGTGGGGGTGGGGCTTGGGGCCTGTGTGTGTGCGTGCGTGTGTGTGCGTGCACGTCCGTGTGCGCGTGTGCGTGTGTGCCTTTGCTGCATTTGTTTTTAGCTTCAGACATCCCATCAAGCCATCAAAAATCAGTTCAGTAGTGTCAGTGTGTGTGTGTGTGTGTGTGTGTGTTTCGGTGTCGGTGTCGGTGTCGGTGTGTGTGTGTCGGTGTGTGTGTGTGTGTGTGTGTCGGTGTGTGTAAACCTGGTTTCTGCGCTGGATCGGTTATGAAATTTGCCAAGACGTACACTGCCCTCTGCTGACGTGTATACCATACAGACAACTAAAGACACACATGAACACACACACACACCCAAACATACACACACATTCACACACATGCACTCATTAACCCATTCTGTCCTAAGCCCTTTTTGGGAAAAGGTGCCCTTTGCCTATTAAGTCCTAAATATCTCAGCCTTCGTGGCACATAAAAACATGAAATAAGTTGCATTTAAAAGCAAGGTCAAACAGATCAAATCTCAAGAACCTGAATGCAGCGTATATGTCGCTCCAGGACAAAATGGGTTAATGCACACAGGCACGTGTGCACACACACATAACAAACAAACATACACATGCAGTAGTATCTATCTCGCTCTCTCAATTCAAGTCAAAAGTGCTTTATTGGCGTGACAAATTCTCTTACGTTTGTATTGCCAAAACATAGTACAAGTACAGAACATGCAGTAGTATCTCTCTCTCTCTCTCTCTCTCTCTCTCTCTCTCTCTCTCTCTCTCTCTCTCTCTCTCTCTCTCTCTCTCTCTCATGCATGGGGCTAAGCAGCATGTGATAATCCTGGAAAGAATGTCTTGGTTACAAAACCTCCGTAATACACACAAACACAACACCTTTACGTTCATGTTTGATTTCATTTTTATGTCTGCATACACTGCACTCATTTTTAGGCAATATTGCATCACTCTCATTACTAAGCAGAAGAAAAACTTGACCTGGAAAACTGAAATTCACAGACCCTTGCTAAATTCAAGAGGTTACTAACACTTCATCACATGCATATTTTGCCTGTACTTGTAGCCAGTGAGGCGAGGTTGGCCATCAGAGGGGGACCATGGGTGATAGGAGTAGAAAATAAAATTGAAATAAATACAATCGTTCAAAAACACAACATTAATTCACTTTTATTTTTGTATTAAAATAAAATAATAGAATAACATAAGTAAACAAATAAATAACTAGAAGTGTTCACACACATTTTCATGATTGCATTCATTCTTTCAAAACGAGTTTGATATCACTTACATGCCTCTAATGCCTTTACATGTATATGAACTAATAGCTGTGTACCGCTATGTGTTATGCCTTGCCTTTACATGTATATAAACTAATAGCTGTGCATCTAAGTGTTGAGTAAGTCCCTCCATGACCTAAATCAGCTTTACCACCACCAGCGCCAGACAGCTTCAGGCTACTATGGCCTGCCCTGGTTGTGTGTGTGTGTGTGCGTGTGTGCGTGTGTGTGTGTGTGTGTGGGCGCGCGTGCACGCATGTATGCTAGTCAGGGGAGAGAGATAGATGGTGTGTAATACAGTCCCAGGAAAAAGTTTGTACACCCTTTGAAATTTCTTACCTTTCTGTCAAAATTGGTCATAAAACATGGTCTGATCTTCCCGGAAATCGCAAGAAGGAACAACCAGAGTCTGCTTTAATTAATTCAACCCAAACATTTACAAGTTTTCATATTTTCATTGGCCATAAGATGTAAACATTCACAGGACAGCAAGGCATAAGTAAGTACACCCTTGCATTCAATAGGTTTTAACCCCAAGTTAGTCGCAATAACCTCAACCAGATGTTTCCTGTAGTTGCAGATCAGATTAACATAACAATCTGGATGTATCTGGTCTCCCTCTTCTTTAGAAAACTGCCTCTCGTCAGCAAGGTTTGTGTGATGTCTGGAGTGCATAGCTTTCTTGACTTCATGCCATATAATCTCAATTGTTTATTTGTCAGGGCTTTGACTGGGCTATTCCAGAATGTGTATTTCATTATTATGAAGCCATTCTAAAGTCGATTTGCTTCTAAAGTATGGGTTGTTGTCACATTTCAGCACCCATCCACTTGTGTGCTTCAACTGTGTGACAGACTACCTCACTTTTTTTCTGCAAAATATCTTGATAAACTTCTGAGTTCATTGTTCCACTGATGATAGCAAACTGACAAGGGCCTGAGGCAGCAAGGTAGCCGCATATAATGATGCTCCCGCCACCATACTCAAAGGCGGAGATGATGTTTTGGTGAAGGTGTGGTTCTCCAGTTCTCCTCCAAGCATGACATTGTGTGTTCCCCTGAACAATTCAACTTTGGTTTCAACGTTAGTCTACAGAATATTTTGCAGTAATTCTAGGAAGCATATAAATGCTTTTTCGCAAACCTCAAAGGTGCAGCAATATTTTTTTAGACAGAAACCCCATTAATTTTAGATTGGCAGAATGAATCCCCTTTTTAGCTATTCTTGGTTACATCTCCTCTTCTGAGTATGGTGGCGGGAGCATCATTATATGCAGCTACATTGCTGCCTCAGGCCCTTGACAGTTTGCTATTATCAGTGGAACAATGAACTCAAGTTTATTGTGATATTTTACAGAAAAAAACGTGACGAAGTCTGTCACACAGTTGAAGCACACAAGAGTATGGGTCCTGAAATGTGACAACAACCCATACTTTAGAAGCAAATCGACTTTAGAATGGCTTCATAATAATGAAATACACATTCTGAAATAGCCCAGTCAAAGCTCTGACAAAAAACAATTGAGATTAAAGAGCATGAAGTCAAGAAAGCTATGCACTCCAGACATCCCACAAACCTTGCTGACGAGAGGCAGTTCTCTAAAGAAGAGGGAGACAAGATACAAACAGATTGTTTTGTTAATCTGATCTGCAACTACAGGACAAGTCTGGTTGATGATATTGCAACTAACTGAGGGTTAAAACCTACTTAATGCAAGGGTGTACTTACTTATGCCCTGCTCTCCTGTGAATATTATGGCCTTATGACCAATACAAATATGATAACATGTAAATGTTTGAGTGGAATTAATTAAAGCAGACTCTGATTGTTCCTTCTTGAGATTTCCGGGAAGATCCGACCATGTTTTATGATCAATTTTGACAAAAATGCAAGAAATTTCAAAGGGTGTACAAACTTTTTCCTGGGACTGTATGTATGTATGTGTGTGCATGCGTGCATACATGTGTGTGTGCTGGAATGTGTGTGGAGTGTGTGTGTTTGGTGTAATGTGGTGTGGGGGAGTGAGATAGTGAGAGTATGTGTGTGTGGCGTGGGGGAGTGGGTGATAACTAGAGTGGAGTGTAGTGTTTGTGTTTGTGTGTGTGTGTGTGTGTGTGTGTGTGTGTGTGTGTGTGTGTGTGTGTGTGTGTGTGTGTGTGTGTGTGTGTGTGTGTGTGTGTGTGTGTGTGTGTGTGTGTGTGTAATATAGGTCAGTTTTTCCGTCTGGCTGGACATGTGGACAGCTGTGCCGCAGGCTCTGTGGTGTCTGCTCTGCTCTGGCTGCTGCTCCTGCCTCTACTCAGGCCATGGTCTAGTCTGGTCTACACTCTTTCTTCTCTCTCTATTGCTCTCTCTCTCTCTCTCTCTCTCTCTCTCTCTCTCTCTCTCTCTCTCTCTCTCTCTCTCTCTCTCTCTATCTCTATCTCTATCTCTATCTCTATCTCTCTCTCTCTCTCTCTCTCTCTCTCTCTCTCTCTCTCTCAATCTCTCCATCTCTCCATCTCTCTAGCTCTCTTTATCTCTCCCTCTCTCTGTCCCTCACCCTCTCTCTCTCTCTCTCTCTCTCGCTCTTTCTCTCCATCTCCTTTTCTGCCTTCTGTCTATCTTTTCTCTCTCTGGATCACTATATGTTTTATTATGGTTGGGTCTGGTCCTCTCTTTTCCCCTCTTTTCCCCCTTTTCTCTCTCTCTCTCTCTTTCTCTATCTCTATCTCTATCTCTCACTCTCTCCCTCCTCTGACTCACTATCTTTTATTAGGGTCAATTCTAGTCTAGTCTCTTT
>NC_085868.1:48077191-48082191 GCF_034702125.1 Engraulis encrasicolus | reverse complement strand
CCGTTACATATGCTGTACTTTACAAAACACACACGGACTGCTATCAGCAGAGCACAAGCCAAATGTACAGTATGTTGCATCCTGGTGTGAAATATGTGTGTGTGTGTGTGTGTTTGCCAGTGTTTATTTATGTGTGTGCGCACACTGTACGTATGTGCCTTGTGTTAGTCTGTGTGTGTGTGTGTGTGTGTGTGTGTGTGTGTGTGCGTGTGTGCGTGCGTGCGTGCGTGCGTGCGTGCGTGCGTGCGTGCGTGCGTGCGTGTGTTAGTGTGTGTGTGTGTGTGTGTGTGTTTATGTATGTAATTGTGTGTCTATCTGTGTGTGTCTTCAGCGAGGTGCTGGGTGAGTTCATGGAGTCCAAAGGGGCCAGTCCTCCTGGCATCCTCACCCTGACCACAGGCCTCAGCAAGCCCTTCACACGCCTCGACAAGTACCCCACCCTGCTCAAGGAGCTCCACAGGCACGTAGAGGTGAGGAACCCTCTCTCTGGATGGAACCTGTATGTGTGTGTCTGTGTCTGTGTCTGTGCTTCTCTTGTCAAATTTCTGTCCTTGTGTGCACTTATTTTTAAACGACTGCAGAAATAATGTACTATGCCTGTGTGCGTGTTAGTGCGTGTGTTTGTGTGTGCGTGTGCGTGCGTGCGTGCGTGCGTGCGTGCGTGCGTGCGTGCGTGCGTGTGCGTTTGCGTGTGTGTGTGCGTGTGCGTGTGTGTGCGTGTGTGTGCGTGTGTGTGCGTGTGTGTGCGTGTGTGTGCGTGTGTGTGCGTGTGTGTGCGTGTGTGTGCGTGTGCGTGCGTGTGCGTGTGTGTGTGTGTGTGTGTGTGTGTGTCGGATAACTACCTATTGTATTCTATGTGGACATACTGCATGTATGTACTGTATGTTGACCTTCTCTTCATCTGTTGTTGTTGTTTTCAGGAGCACCACCCCGACCATGTCGATCTTCAGAAGAGCATGTCTTCCTTTAAAGCCCTCTCTGTAAGTCAACAACTCTTTGTCTTAAAAAAAGGTTTCCTATACATCACCCTTTAAGACACTGTGTGAGATTTTTACTATGCTACCCATTCACTAATGTTACCTTTTTCATGAATACTTACCACCAGCGTCAAATTCTAACTATTCATNATGACAGGAAAAATGGNACTTCTCCATGGTCCGCCATTTTGAATTTCCAAAAAAAGTAATTTTTAGCTGCAAAAATGACTGTACTTGGACCATATTAGAAAATATTTCTTTATTACTTAGTAAACTTTCATGTAAAGATCAAATTTGGCAATAGGCAGCCCCGTTTCAATGAGTGGCACAGTTGCATTACCTTTTTTGACCATTTCCTGCACAGTGTCCCTTTAAAGGTCATTTCAAGGTCAAGGCCTGCTGTAACCCCTTGACATTAATAAATTAGTCAAGGCCCCTGTGCTGTTTTAACACAAGTGGCTTGTTTCGTCCTCAGTTCAAGTCTGTAAACACCATTCTAACCTTCACCAAGACCTTAGCGTTCAAAACAGAACAGATGTCCAGTGTAGCGCCCACCAGTGTGCTCTCTGGTGTGGTGCTGTATTTAAAGAAAGGCTACTTGCATACCAGTCTCCAAGGGCAACCAAATGAACGTGAACACCCCAAGCTCAGATTTAGTGGCTACCTGACAGCCTCTCAGCACCTCATATCTCCCAGCAGTCCTTACAGGGGTGTTGTTCTGTCCCGATGGGCTGTTTTATGCATAAACTGCTTTGCTGCTTTGTCCATGGACTGTGTACAAATACAGTAGTGAATATACTGTAGTGTGCTTTAATGGTTGCTCAGCTCAACGAACGGGTAGCTGATGTCAACAACAGCGGCCCCGGCACCTCATATCGTTCCTTAAAGCACACACACGCACGCACACACACACACACACACACACACACACACACACACACACACACACACACACACACACACACACACACACACACACACACACACACACACACACACCAGATGCAGTAGGCCTACACAGAATGCTGACAGACTGGCACGTAATGAACAGGTTGACAGCAGCAGTTGCTTCAGCAGCATTAAAGAGGAGGATGAGCCAGAGTAGAAGAGAGCCAGTACAGAATGGTTTGGGCTAAACCTCCCTCAAATGGAAACCATCTCAGGCTCCACTTGGCTCTCTTGCCATTGCTATGTAGCCTAGTTTGGGCCCTCTCATAGTGTATGCCAGTCAGTGGTTCCCAAACTTTTTTGGCGGGGACCCCCTTTTGGACTTAGAAATATTTTCCCCAGTTACAGTAAGTAGCTACTGCCTTATAGCAGTGGTTCCCAACCTTTTTCTTAAAGGGGTATGCCACTATTTTGGGGCTTAATACAGTTAAAATCGTTGGCTGGGGTTTATAGAGGTGGTAAAGTGTCTTATTTTTCATGTTAAGCGTTGTCTTGCTTTAAGACAAGTTAAAAGAGGGAATATGTCGCTAAGCTAGTGAAAGTCAATGCATCCGTGTAGCATGCCACAATGCTACACGGATGCATTGACTTTCACTAGCTTAGCGACATATTCCCTCTTTTAACTTGTCTTAAAGCAAGGCAACGGCTTACATGAAAAGTAAGACACTTTACCACCTTTATAAACCCCAGCCAACGATTTTAACTGTATTAAGCCCCAAAATAGTGGCATACCCCTTTAAGGGACCCATATTTTTACTATTGTAAGCTTTGGTGACCCAACCATGCAAGCGCCCGCACGAGACGGAGTCACAAGATGCCCTCTGTTTCCTGGGAAAACTAATTTTAGTTATTTTATTCCTCTATTAGTCTTTGGTCAAATATAGAATACATGTTTATTGTAGCACTTACAATTTGCTGCTTCTATGCATGTATTAGTTAAATGATTTGTCATTTAGGCTAATCATCATGGGCTATATATATTTCAAATGAAACCCCTTAAAATCAAGAGGGCTCCGCGACACCCTGTGGATCTTTGGCGACCCATAAGTTGGGTCCCGACCCATAGGTTGGGAACTACTGCCTTATAGCATTCCTTAAAGGGGCGGTGTGCGTGCGTGCGTGCATGCGTGCGTGCGTGCGTGCGTGCATTTTTTTAAACTGCCAGTGCATCTGTCAGAGCAATGCAGAGTCTAAAAAAATCGTAACTAATCACAAAGCATTCTTTTAAGGGGTCAGCTCTGTGTTTTTGTTGTTGTTCATTTTCCTTTCAAATGGTAAGTGATTTTTTTTTAAAAAAGCAATATGTGTCCAGAAAGCTGTGTAGGAGCCCCCAAAATCTTTAACCATATGTTCTCACATAGCCTGTGATTTGATTTCGACTTGACAGGCCTGACTTGACTTGACCTAAACCTTGCCGACCTCTGTCACCGACAGTTCACATTGATGATGTATGCAGACACACAGACTGACAGATTTGCAACTCAAATGAACCTACTGTTACTAGTTAAAGAACCTGTCTGTCCCCTGCTGCCTGATGCCATAAGAGCCCATTGCTATGGCACAGTGAAACAGGAATCTGGAAACAGGAATCGTGAGTCTGAGGAAGACCGAGAGGTTGAAACGTCATCATGCTTGCCATTGAATGAATGAATAAAAAGAAGAAAAAATAACTTAAAGAAGAAACTAATCCAAAGGAGTGTGCAAACCTTTTTTCCACCATTCCAACATTTTTTGTTCTGCACCAGGGATTGTGCACAAGTAACTCTCTACAGTGAAACAGGAGCCATTTGTTCCCTTCCTGTCCGCAGCTACTGTATGTGTGGGGTCTCCCCTCTACGGATCTTGTGTCACAGAGCATCCAGTACGGTACAGCCACTCACTGCCACCACACTGGGGTGCCCAGGAACCCTGCGCCCTTCCTGGGGTCCATCTTATAGTGAGAAGAGCTAGGGTTAGATTAGATTAAGCTTCATGTTCAATGTATTGTATGTATGTAAATACAGGGTGAAGAAATGCACCAACTGGATGTTTTTTCTAATTTATTTCGACTACAGATACCTGCATTTTTGTGTTATTTTTGTGACATTCAAAAATACATTTTTTAAGTATGATTTTAAGACAGCATCAGGAAAATTGTAACGAGTAACAACAAACTCATTCAAACATTAATACACTGATTTCAACCATATGAACAGAGAAAGACAACAAAACACTTAATTGTTCAATACTTTTATATATAGCATTTTGGATAGCAATTTGGGGGAAATGTCTTCACATATTCATAAAGTGTAACAGAACATTCCATACTGCCAGTCTGTGCCACACTGGGGTGCCCAAGCACCTTATATTAGGCATTCCTACCGTAAGTCAAGGCTCTTATTTGTTGCCCTGCTTATGTGGCGTAGAGTCGTAGATTTAGAGTAACGTATACTTCATTGATCGAAAAGGAAATGAAGGAAGTGTGAAGAATATCGTGATCTGAAATATAGAGACCATGAGGTACATCAAAGAAGAACATGTGTTTTTGGCAATCCTCATTTTTGCAATTTTGTTGGGTTTTTTTTGTTAATTTTACTGCCAACGCCAAATTAAAACAAACTATCACTTCAGACTTAAGGTAGTATTACTAATTGCAGCATTGTTATGATTCAGGATATGTTCAGGATGTACAGTAAGCATGTGTAGAGAGTTACTTGTGCACAATCCCTGGTGCTGATCTTGGTAGATAATGTGTCAAGCCTGTGTTTGTTAGTGAATCTGAGGAAGACCGAGAGGTCGAAACGTCATTGCCAATGAATGAATAAATAAAAAGATGAAAAAATAACTTCAAGAAGGAAAAATTCAAAGAAGTGTGCGAACCTTTTTTCAAAATATACAGGATGTAAGCATGCACTACTAGGAAGGAATTAGAAATCAGGATATATTGTTCAGGATCAGGATCAGGATGTGTGGGTTGGTATTTTTAGGAATGACAGAGCAGGATGTGTTATGAGGCTAATGGACGGGGCATTGTTAAATACCTGCATCCATATAATGTTGGTTCATGCACAAAGGTTGTGTGTGTGTGTGTGTATG
>NC_085868.1:48054691-48069691 GCF_034702125.1 Engraulis encrasicolus | reverse complement strand
TCCTGAAGATATTGGGTTTTTGGATATTGGGTGAATGAAATGAAACGCCATTCGTCTAATCAAGTAAAAACAGGCACTGAATACGTCATTTTAATGTATTAATTATGATATGGTAGCACTAGCAACATGTCATGAATGTTTTTGGTTTGAAACATCGGAGCTACAGTATATGGAAAAAAAAACGATTTTTGCGAGTTTATACTGTTTATTTTACAGTGGGATGCATGTACAGTGCAAAAGTGAAGTATGTAGGTATTACGATTGAGAACTTCACTTGTATTCACGACAGGATGTCAGCAAAAGCCCCAAGAGCATGAGGAAACTTCGACTGCGGAAATCTGAACGCAAACCCTCAGACGAAGAGTTTAGTGTCCGGAAAAGTAAGTCGCCTGGTCCCAGCTATTATTCTAAGTCCACACAATGTGTACTCCGGCCAGCAAAGAAAAGTGAAAGTGAAAGTGAAAGCCCATTGGGAAACTCCAACTCCCATTGTCATTGTGACACAGCACTCCACAGCACACAAGTGAACACTGCACACTGCACACAACGAAATTGCATTTATGCCTCACCCGTGCAAGGGGGCAGCCCTCAGTGGCGCCCCATGGGGAGCAGTGCGGTGGGACGGTACCATGCTCAGGGTACCTCAGTCATGGAGGAGGATGGGGGAGAGCACTGGATTGATTACTCCCCCCACCAACCTGGCGGGTCGGGAGTCGAACCGGCAACCTTTGGGATGCAAGTCTGATGCCCTAACCGCTCACCCATGACTGTCCTTCTCACCCATGACTGCCCGTAAAAGTAGCAGGAGAGAAGTGTTGAGGTTGGCATACGGTATTTCGGTCGCATGGGTTGTCTGTCAATTTGTTCCTTCAGTTATTTGAGTTCATCAAGAACATCTCAATACACGAAAAAGGCAAGAGAACAAGCTGCTTCAAATTTTATAAAGTCCTCCAAGTGCCATACACAGACCAGGATTTGCCCCTGTACTTAAAGCGATGGTTCGGAGTAGAATCACCCTAATGCCATTTGAACCGTGACACCCATCCACCTTTACACCCGAAGTGTTTTCTGCCGCAGGCTTACATCAACAGAGTTGCCGTGTTATTCGATGTTTATTCCGGTTAGCTTGACTCAAGCGCATATGGATACTGGGCACCGTCTCCAAACTTTCCCCACAAAAATAACATGTCATGACACCAAACTTCTGCAGTAGCACAAATATGGTCTGTACTCACGAAACGAAGCATTTGGAAGTTTGGAAATAGTCCAGGAGTTTATTATTATCAACACAAGCCGAATAGCTTCTCTGCTGCTAAAGCTGCGCCAACGTTACTTCCGTCATCTAAGACAAGCATGTAAGAGTCCTCAACGAAGCTCATAATATGCACAATGAAAAGTGAATTCAGCATCAGTATTGATAACGAAAATCATTGTCTAATTGATAGTAGGTAAGATTTGAAATATCTTTTAAGTATGTCCTTGAAAATATAAGCCTTAATCACAATTCAGTGAAAACTTTTTTAACACTCTCGTCTGGAAGTTTGTTGAAGACTTTTACGGGCTTGTCTCATATGACGGAAGTAACGTTGGCACAGCTTTAGCAGCAGAGAAGCTATTCAGCTTGTGTTGATAATACTAAACTCCTGGACTATTTCCAAACTTCCAAATGCTTCGTTTCGTGAGTACAGACCATATTTGTGCTACTGCAGAAGTTTGGTGTAATGACATGTTATTTTTGTGGGGAAAGTTTGGAGACGGTGCGCAGTATCCATATGCGCTTGAGTCAAGCTAACCGGAATAAACATCGAATAACACGGCAACTCTGTTGATGTAAGTCTGCGGCAGAAAACACTTCGGGTGTAAAGGTGGATGGGTGTCACGGTTCAAATGGCATTAGGGTGATTCTACTCCGAACCATCGCTTTAAGGGCTATTGAAGGTGGCCTCCTTTACAATAGACCCCACTTTCACTAAGTGCCCTGAAAATATGTGTTAATTGTTTTGAAAGATTTCTTTATATAACACGTCATATTTTATGTGAAACTGCATAACATTAAAATGATATTGGGGGCCGCCACACCGGATAAGACGACCCCAAGGGAAGTAAACGGCCCTGGAGACATAGGTTCCCCACCCCTGGCTGCATTATAATCAGGCCTGCATGTGGTACTTGGTTTTCTCCATCCTCACTTGAATTATTCTGTTGCCTCCCCAGAGAGAGGGGCAAGAACAGAGAAACAAGGCTATATACAACAGGAAATGACGAGAGGAATATTTAGAAATTAAGGTGCTGTTTCCACGTAGCTGGATATTTTTATATGTGGATATTTTTTTCTCCTGGTTGCATTGGTTTTGCATTCGTTTTGGCCTTCCGTTTCCACATAGCAGATATTTAAAATCCAGGTATAAAAAGCAGGAGAAAAAAATATCCTGTTTAGGGGGCTGAAACGCATTTGTTACAATGGAGGATTTATTTTTATCCACATGTTGCATTTACACCTCAACAGGAGAAAAAAATACCCTGCTAAAAAAATATCCTGCTACGTGGAAACGGCACCTAAGCCATCGTCGACCAGAGAGGTCATTTTCTCTTCATGTGTGTGTTCAGGTACGGCAGCTCTGGAGGAAGACGCTCAGATCCTGAAGGTGATCGAGGCCTACTGCACCAGTGCCAAAACAAGACAAACGCTCAACTCCAGTAAGAGACCAATGCCATTGTATTGTAACACTCAGACCTGGCCAAGACATGGTTATTTTGTATTTCAGATGTGTTAATGTCCAATATTTGCAAAATCAACATGGTGCTTCACTCTCACCCTTTCAAATTCGGAGAAACTGAGAGTCTGGCTGCTTTCAATAGATACACTGACCTTCCTGGTCTGTAGATACCGGTACTTTGTGTAAACTCAAAAACCATTGTGCCTCCCTACTAGGGCTGGGCAATATGGAAAAAAAACTACATCACGATATGGATTATTTTATATCACGATAACGATATATGTCACGGCAGTTATTCTCTTTATTTGGTCTTTATTTATTCATGTCGCAAAGCAACCTTTCTTTCAAATAGATCTTTTTATTGGTAATTTAACAGTTACATGAACTGAGTGTATATTGTGACAACATGAAATGTAATTAAATGATATTCAATCGTATAAAATTGATAAAATTACTATCACGATATAAACGATATAGGAGAAAGGTCACGATATACACTTTTATATCACGATAACGATATATATTATCGTCATATCGCCCAGCCCTACTCCCTACTATTTTTCTTGTGTGCATTTTATGGCTGAAAATGTCATGCATTGCATACTCCAACTAAAGTTCAACATAATCCTTATTGCTGTGTTCAATATTCATTCCTCTCTTCACTGATTGCCTAATTGCAAAATCTGCTGCTTGTTTGGCTGTCCGTCTGTATTTCTATAGTAGGATGCAAATACTGAATGAGATTTGACTATGCAAAATACTGCAGAATGTATCAGTTGTCTTGGTTTGCAGATACAAGAGTAACTTTCCCTCTTGCCTTTGCTGTCTCTAACTGTGTGCTCTCTCTTTTTCTCTTTCCCTTTCCATTCATCCGCCTCTTTTTAATTATTAAATATCTCTTTACACTCTCCTTTGTTTCCTCCCTTTTACTCCCGTATTGTCCCTCGAAACCTTATGAATTATTTCTTATCCTACCTCAATATATTTGGGTTTCCTTGCACCCCTCTTCCTATCCCGACCGCCATTTTGTATCATTTGAACCTTGACCTTAACCCCACCCAACCCACATCGCAGCATGGCAGGGGACAGATTTGATGCATAACCATGTGCTGGTCGAAGTCGACCAATCGGGAGTGGATGGCGTGGGCGTTCAGGGCGGGGTCATTCGCCTGGAATCCTCTGATCTTTCAGAAGACTCGGACTATGACAGTATATGGACAGCCCATAGTTACAGACTGGGTTCCGTCTCTCGTAAGAGCTGCTGCTCCTACATCTCTCATCAGAACTAAAAAAAAGCACCACCACCTCCCGTCCTTTTGTTTACTTTTAAGTTTTCACTCCAATAGACTGTGACCTTGTTTTTTATTTTCTTGTTTTTTATTTATTATTTGTTATTTTGTGTGTAGTCCCGGTTATTTGTGACTGTTTCAGTTTGAATGATCCGTTTTTGTTTTTGTTTTTTAATCTTCCATTAGACAGGCCACTTCCTGTGGTTGTTTTCTGTGTTTTCACTTGTATATTTCTGTAGTTTGTTTGTACAGCTAGTTTTTAGTTCTCCATTCACTTTCTGTGTAGATTGGAGTATGTGTTGTCGAGGCTCTCTGTGTTTGGGTGTTCAGGTGATGGGACAGGATTTTGAGGATATGTTCTGTGAGAAGAACTCCAAATATCTCTCAGTCTTCGCATACCTAAATGCCCTCACAGGGGTGGACGGGACCTTTTGAACGTTTCATATATTTAGGGCCCATATTGTCCTTGTATAGCAAATTGTCCTCATATTGAACACACACACACACACACACACACACACACACACACACACACACACACACACACACACACACACACACACACACACACACACACACACACACACACACACACACACATTCTATAGTAAAAATGACAACATTTGCTGTAAATACGACTGCAATAGCAGTGAATCCTTCAAAGGGGTACTCTGCCATGACAGTGCATAAGTGTATAAAGGGCAGAACTTATAATGATACACAAGGATTTTTCTTTTCTTGGCCTTATGAATAGATGAAGAGAAGTACAGACTCTATCCAGCAAAGCCTTTTGAGAGACATAAGTCGTCCATATTGTGTTGGCACCTGCTATACATACGACTACGCCAATGACCTGCTGGTCTGTCCCTTCCAAGGACTTTTGATCGTTGTTGCAACAGCCACTACAACTGACATAATGCTTGTCATATTTTCACATATGCAAAGCATAGATTCTCTGTGCTCTATGAATGACAGGGATTCAATGCTCTTGAATGCCTACGTTTGGCACAGCCACTGGTTGTCCTTCAAAACACAAATAATAAAATGATTTATGAAGGAAAACATGTAAGTGTAAAGTAAAGGTAATGCTTAGATGCATATTTAAATGGTGCTTATTGTTACCTTTCTTTTCCAAAATGCCCTATAATACTACAGCTAGAAATCTGTGACACAGAGATGACATACAGTAAGGTGGTTGTGATCATGGATTGTGAATGGCCATGGCATAAGACTGCACAGTACCAGTATCAGTAGTATGCTATCATTTTGTGAAAAAAAGTCCTTAAAATGGATGGTCAGTGTTAAAAATAATAGAAGGACCGAAAGGTTTTCTGTTAAATGTATCTTTATAGTATACATAATCTCCAGATAGCACACGAATGCTTTATAACTTTTATATGAATGACTCCTTGTTCTGAAATAAAAGATATCTATATTTTTGTATAACCCTTTTTGCATAGATTTTTATGATACATTATGTATGTAGTAGTGATGGGCAACTTAGATTCAGAGGCTGCAATCCATTGCCATATATACCTGCTCGCACCTGTGCAGTTACAATTGATTTTGAAAATGGAGTGTCATTAACTATTTAGGAGTTACTTTACTCCTCTATCTGACTGAACTGGGGTGCGTTTCTCAAAACCATAGTTGCTAACGTGGTTAGCTACTTTGTTGTTTGCAATGCAATTTCCCATTGCCAACTACCGAAGTTGATAACAGGCTAACAACTACGCTTTAGAGAATTGCACACCAGGGGTGAGTTTCTCAAAAGAGATGTTGTTAGCCTGTCAGCAACTTCGGTAGTTGCCAATGGGAAAATGCATTGAAAACAGCAAAGTAGCTAAGGTAGTTAGCAACTTTGGTTTTGAGAAATTCACCACAGGTGTGCTAATTGGAAGCAGCTTTATTTTGTAAATGGCTGGATCAAACATATGACACAGGATTGTGGCTTTGGAAGTCACGCTACCAGCACTGCCCTATTGGCGGATACATTCAGCAAGTTTTTATATTTTTGCTCTGTAGTTACATTTTTGCTAGTGTATATATATTTGTTTTTTACTTTTTTTGGAAGCCATGCTGGAGAAGTTGATGTTAAAGATCAACACACTCATCTGAACAGCTGGAAACCGAAGAAGAGTGATGAGGAAAGAAGAGCTCATCAGTTTTACAATACAGAGTGAATGGCGACCACTGTCGGAAGCAGACTCTGAACTAGCTCTCACACGTGGGGAACTTGAGGGGTAGATTTCAACAGAGTGTGATCTCCATGTGTTTGGCGTATCATGTGTGTGTTCTTGATGTTGCCTGCTCGTAGTGACTGCATGATTCTTTCTCCTCACACCTCCACCAACCAGTCACGTGTATCTTTTCAGTGTTGTGTTTTTCTTCCTTTCACCTTCAGTACAAACATCCACTTATTATTAGTCGGTGTCATTGTCAATCACTGTGGTGTATGGTCCACCATTGGCTAATCTTAACTGATGACACGCCCTCTTACCTTTATACAAACAGGATCCAGGAAGGAGTCGGGACCTCACATGCTCTTCCCTGAGGAGGAGAAAATCATCGTGGAGGAGACCAAGAGCAATGGCCAAACCGTTGTGGAGGAGAGGTCAGAGATTTTTTTGTAAAAAGTTTTTGGTAACACTTTATAATAATGTCTGCTTATAAAGCATTAATAACACTTAGTAAATAATTAATTAATGATGAACAAAACATTAACAAATGTTTGTAAATGACTAGGAAATGTTATGTTAATATCTTATATTTATCAAACATTTACAAATTGCTTGTAAATGAATAAAATACTTTGTTATAAGTTATGTCAAATCTTGAATATATTATTTGTAGATATTTTATTTAAGCATTAATAAAACTTAGTTAATAATAAAAAAAACATTTGTTAATGTTTTGTTCATCATTAGTTAATTATTTACTACTAAGCAGACATTATTATGAAGTGCTACCAAGTTTTTTTTTTTGTCCAGGGTCATCTTTGACATTTGATGATATTTCGTCTTTGGCTGTATGTACTGTATAATACAAATTTCTTCTGTAAAATTAAACTGAGAAATGCCTGTTGTTGTCTTAAAGGAGTTTGGTGGACACCGTATATGCTTTAAGGGATGAGGTCCAGGAACTGAAGCAGGTGAGTGATCCAGTGCTTCTTCTGTGTTTTGAAAAATGTTTATGTGGTGGCTCAACTCAAAAGCACTCAATTTGCACATTATCAAAATTATGTCTGTGTGCTCTATCCTAGACTCTAGGACCTAGACTCACCCAGCCCTAATTTTGATAATAAATTTGCGAATTGAGTGCTAGACATCATGTGGCAAAAATAATTGCAACCTAATTAGGGGTGCTTGACATTTCTTCTCATTTTTTCAACACAAACTACGGCGTTCACAAGGTGTGCCTTTGTTGTTTAACATCCTGTCATGTCGTCGACTACAGGACAACAAGAGGATGAAGAGGACGCTGGAGGAAGAGCAGAGGGCCCGGAAGGAGCTGGAGAAAGCCATCCGGAAGGTTCTGAAGAACTCAAACGACCCCACCTGGGACGAGACCAACCTGTGACGAACCCACACCAGGTCCCCAACGTTCAATATCAGTGCTGCAAACTGAGACTGTATGGAGGCTTGGGGACAGAGACCAACATGTGCCACCCAGGCTCCCTACTGTACATGTGAACCCCCACACTCCACCAACCATGATGTAATGGGGGACTTGAGAGTGACACCAAGACTCCTACACTACACAAGGTCCCCACTCCCATAGCATTTCTGCAGTATGCAGACTTAGGGATGTGAGAAGACCAACTGCTGACGTCCCATACAAGGACCTCACTCCACCTCTCATAGCATTGCTACAGAGATTCAGGCTGTACGGCAACTTGTTGACTAGTGAGGGCATGACTATGAGAAATGGGATGAGTACAATCAGTGACATTAGCAAACCTCCACAAGGCTAACAACACACACACGTGATTGCTGCAGATTCAGACAGTAATAATTGGGGGACTTGAGAAAGACCAACCTGTGACACCGAGGCTCTCACACAAGGTCCCCCACACACTACTACACCATTGCTGCAGATTCTGGGGACAAATGTGACTTTACTTTGAGAAGTGGGAAGAGATCAACTGTTGGCATCCCACACAAGTCCCCCCACTCCACCACCCACAGAATTGCTTCCAGGCTCATACAGGCTCACAGCACCCATACTGTAGGTATCATGCAGCAGGGCTTGACATTAACTTTTTCACCCACCTGCCACTGTGGCTAGTGGTTTTCCTGAGTCACTAGCCATTCAGGTATTCCAGTAGCCACAGATTTTATATTGTTTTTTTTCTTCATCGTGATGGTGTACGTCTAACCTTAAAAGATGAGTTGCTAAAGCAAGATAGACCTATATAGCTTTCTACATGGAAGTATACCAAGTAAATAGAAACAGAGTTACTGATCTTTTTCTTGAACTTACAAACAATTGATACACAAGGGGCAAACAGAATATAGGCTACTACAATGTGTATGTCATACCAAGGAATAAGTTGCCAGCCAAATTGGCTAGTGACACTGAAAGTATTACTAGCCACAGCCAAGTTTTACCAGCATTTGGCCGGTTGGCAGGTGCCAGTGTCAAGCCCTGTCCTGCAGATTCAGAGAGTATGGGGACTCAGCGACTTGGGGACAGGACGGGAACTTGACTGTGAAAAGAAGCCATTAAAAAAAAGCGTTTTTTAAGAGTCATGAGATGAGAGCCATGGTAAAGGTTTTAAAATAAAGATGTTTGGGCAGAGACCAATTTGTGACCTATAGACTGTGAAAAGGTCTCCCATAAGATAGGTGCAGATTCAGACAGCGCTATTGGAGGTTAGGTGGTTGAGAGACACAGCTGCGGTGTTCAAAACGAAAACCATCAAAGGTGATTTGGGTCTATCAAGTTTTCAACTAGATGGGAAAAGGGGTGTAGACGTTTGGATTCTGGAAGTACTGTAATGTGTATTTGACTGTGAGATATTCTTCAAAATGAAAACTGTGTACAGTAGAGTTGATGAGAACTATGCTAAAGCTTTAAACTGGAGGATGTATGATGTTCATTATGTACAAAAGTTAAATCAATTCTTAAAGTTTCCTTTGTAAAAGTTTTATCTTTTACCTGACATGTTTTGACAGTGAAACTTCCGTCTTCATCAGTGGGTCATATGGATGTTGATGTGTGTCATGTAGGGCTGTAACGATACACTCGACTCACAATTCGATTCGTATCACGATTTTTGACCTATGGTTCGATACACCACACGATTTCACATTTTCCAATATTATAAAATAAAATTATGAATAAAAACTTTGATAGTTTATACGAACAATATGTTACAAGAGGCTATAATATATTTTTTTAAGT
Source organism: Engraulis encrasicolus (assembly GCF_034702125.1). NCBI lineage: Eukaryota > Metazoa > Chordata > Actinopteri > Clupeiformes > Engraulidae > Engraulis > Engraulis encrasicolus. The sequence continues at coordinate 48,060,279 of NC_085868.1, read as the reverse complement.
TTACATGTGATAATGATGATGATTTGAAGCTTGGAAGCACTATCACTTCATATCATTTGTTTTTTTCTGGACTGATGGGAAACAAAACTTTGAAAGGGCGTATCACGATACTGCCTCCTTGTATCACGATACAGTGTCGTGACTCTGTGTATCACGATTTCTCGGTTCGATACAATATCGTTACAGCCCTAGTGACGTGCTTTTAAATATGTCAGGTAACAGATGCAACTTTTACATGACTGAAACAAAGTAAACTTTAAGAATAGGTTTAAACTGGAGGAGTTGTATGAGTTGTGATGGTGATGGAGATTTGGACAAGCTTTTGAGAGAACACTAGAGATCCAAATCAACATGGCCCGTGATGCAAGCTCGGGATGCAAGCTCGTGATGCAAGGCTCAACATCAAAGGTTTTATTCAATATCTTGCAAAAAATATAGATTAGTAGAAGTTATTTTCTCATTTGCAATGGATGTTGAATGAGGGAAAGGCCCGCACCCAAAAAATAAACACTGCGCTGTTTGACGGTCGGCAAACCTTGCAACACCAAAGCAAGATGAGAGGAGTGAAATGGATTTGCGGCCAAGGACTAAATGACCTCTGACGGTGGCAGTGGTGGACCAATCAGTTGAGCCAGCTTTCACTCCGACCTTAACCTGACTATCATGGGTTCCAATTCCAACCCGTTTCAATGAGTTCCTCCTCATGCGAGATGTTTCCAATGGAAAACTACAGAACAATACTGGAAGCTTTTGAGAATCGTTCTTTTTCAGACGTAATTTTCTTTTTGTTTATTGTCTTTATTTTGATGTGAGGAATTTTATTTTGGATTTTTTTATTACCTCTGTTTTATGCTTTGTCATTTGATAATCATGGAGTTTTGACTTTTTGATGCTTTTTTCAGTAATATTTCCTTCCCTTTGTAATATTATTATGTACATATACTGTATTAATATACTGTTTGTATTGTGAATTATGCTAAGAGATGTGCCTTTGAAATCAATTTCTTAAAATTGCTTGCATTTCTAGCACTTTTCTTGGCATTTCAATATGATCTTCAAACGCACTATACATTTAAAATGAACAAAAAAAGAATGCAAATCTACTTTTGCGACATAAATGTCTATATTCTTCCACTAATTTATGTATTTAAAAGACATATTCTGCTGTTGAGACTGTAACTGATGAGAAGGTGAGCTCTCCACATGATACTTCCTCTCTCTCTCTCTCTCTCTCTCTCTCTCTCTCTCTCTCTCTCTCTCTCTCTCTCTCTCTCTCTCTCTCTCTCTCTCTCTCTCTCTCTCTCTCTTCTCTCTCCCACTTCTCCCCTCTTTTAAGCTTGTATCACTGTGTCTGAGGATTAAACCAGTAAAGAGAGTCTTGTGTCCCGTCTCCTTTGTCCTCTAAAGGGCTGTAACCTTAACTTAACTGATGGCATGACATGCTATCTATCCCTTAGGTCCACGCACGCACGCCAGGCATTGCTACAACTCTCCCTTAGAATACACACTTATACATACAGACACAGATATGTGTACTTCAGTAGTGGATGATGACACAGCAGTCACACCCCATTATTGAAAACACTTATCCCTTCTCTTGAAACTGTCATTGTTTCAACCACATGTCTGTCAGCATGGGTGACGACTGCTCCGTTTTGTTTTGACGCAACTAGAAAAAAAACATCTTTAAGCATTCACCACACATATTACCTGGTCAAAAATATGTCAACTTCTGCAAGAATGTATTGGTCCTTAACATGTATTGTCTCCTTACAGTCTTGCTCAATAGCATAGAATACTAACTCTTTCCATTTGTGATGCCTTATTTTGCAAGCCTTAATGTATTACTGTATACACCTACAGTATATTCTGATATTAAATATTCTTTTATCCTGGTGGTAAAATCATTTTCCATTGGTCCCCAGTGTGTCTGACCACTGCTCTGTGCCTGTGCATTGTAGTTCTGGTTTTACAATTGAGGGCAGGACTGGACTGACCATCTGGCATAGCGGGCATTTCCCGGTGGGCCTTGCACCCTTGTGTGTCCCTATTTTTAGAAATGTAAAAAATATAAATATATATTTTTTAAATTAGCATTTCTGAAAATAGGGGACCACAAGGGTGCGGGGCCCACCCGTGACTCAGTTCTGTGCCGCAAATTTTGAGGGGTGGGGGCTTTAAGCCAAAAGTGCCGGGCCCTATTTCTCCGTGAGTCCAGGCCTGCATGAGGGGGAGATGAGGCCTTCCTCTGCCCATGCAGAGAGCCTGCCAGCTGGACTCGACTCTCCAGTGTGATATCAACACCCCCCCCCCCTCTCATATGCTTTGTTCGCTACCTTTTCTCCTTCCCCCTCAGGGGAGAACAAGAGGACAGTTTCTAAGCTGTGCCCAGTCATTGTGGACGGTGTAAGCCGCAAAGTCCCTGCCCACCTAATTCTGCCATTGTGCCCATGCAGTGCCCACCTCCTCTTCCTCTCCTCTGTTGTTGTGTTGTGCTGTGCTGTGTGGTGTTGTGTGCCGTTGTGTGGTGTTGTCTTCTCTGTAATCCAGGATTTTCCCCCTCCAGACCGAAGGATGGGTGGATGGAGAGAGGAGCAAATGAAGAGGATGGAGGTGGATGAAGGACAGAACATGAGAGTGAGGGAGAGAGAGAGGAATGTAGTCATTGAAGGAGAGGTGTAATGTGTGAGGTGTGTGTGTGTGTGTGTGTGTGTGTGTGTGTGTGTGTGTGTGTGTGTGTGTGTGTGTGTGTGTGTGTGTGTGTGTGTGTGTGTGTGTGTGTGTGTGTGTGTGTGTGTGTGCGCGGGTCTGTGTGTGTGTGTGTGTGTGTGTGTGGAGAGAGGGAGATGGAGAGTCTTGGACATGCGTTTGTGTGTGTGTGAGAGAGGGTGTAGCAGTTCAGGGAGCTATTGGGCCGTTGTGTTTTTGTCTGTGTGAAGAGAGATGGGTATTGGGTTTGCTTGGCCAGCCAAAAGGGGGATCAGAGAAGAGAGTGGACAGGTGAAGTGCTATTTGGAGTGGGGGCCAGAGAGAGAGAGAGAGAGAGAGAGAGTGATGGGCCACAGAAAAGGGAATTAGAAAGAGATGGGGTGGGGTGAGAGAGAGAGAAGGAGATGGGCTCCAGAGAGAGAGAGGGGGGGGGGGGGGGGGCCAAAGGCAGAGAGAGGAATAGGAGAGAGAGCCAGTGGGAGGTGGACTTTGGACTTCATAGAGAGAGAGAGGGGGGGGAGGGGTGCAATCCAGCAGATAGAAGGAGAGAGATGGGCCCCGGAGAGAGAGAAAGTAGCAGAAAGACTCCAGAGAGAGAGAGAGAGAGAGAGAGAGAGCAAAGTTACAGAGAAGGGAGAAGAATAGCAGGAGAACATGAAAGAGACTGAATCTATGTATGAGACAGAGACAGAGAAAGAAGAGAGAGTGCGGAAGATCTAGAGGACTAGAGGGAGGGAGATGGGCTCCATGCCTGCAGCTGATGGGCTTGGCTGGAGGCCCTTTGCCTCTCCAGCTCCACGACCACCTTACCTCCACAGTAGAGCACTCCTGCATGTGGAGGAAATGGAGCGGGGGGTGGGTTTGGGTCTGGACCATTGTGTGGTCGGTCTTTAGCCGTCATTATGGCTTATGTTCTCACAGCCGGTCAGGCTTGTACGGTAGTGTTCCCTACGATCCTGTTTCCTATAACAAGGAGGGCGAGGACGAGGAGACTTTTCTTTCCCTCTCTCTCCCAGCCACTTTGGTGTTTTGGCATTTGCTAATGTGATGTGTTTGTGAAGATTCCCATTCATTCAGGTAAAATGCATACAGGTATACACTGTAAAAGCTGGTGGACCCCAAAAGTTCCCTGAGGATCCCCAGAGGGTTCTCTGAGGAACGTAGCATCTCTTAAAAGCACCCTAAGGTTCCACAGAGAACCGTCTTCCTCAGTGGTTCCTTGTCATTACACGAACTAGTAATTTCTACACTGCAGTCAAAAGTGGTTAGTGTTACCTACACAACTCACTGGACTTTCTTCTGACAAAGGTGCAGAAAACATATATTGACAACCATTTACTACATTCTATATTTCTGTGCCCCTCTACATAATTGTTGGCATGAATTAGGTTTTTTTTTTTTAAATGAAATGCTCTTCACACAAATTACTTTTGTCTGTAATAGCACCATCAATTGGAGTAAGTCATGCAGCGAAAAAGTCAAAAGGTTGTTTGCATATTTATGTTTACATGATGCTGCTGCCTGCTCTTTCAGCATTGTTGAAAAAATGTTTTGTGTTGAAAAATAATGCAATGGTAGAGCAATGATGCTAAGGGACGAGTGAATTGCATTGTGGGAGATTACATCTCCAGCATAGACAGTGGCGTGGAGCGAGGCTTGGCTCCCCTTTTGTCTGGGACCAGAAAAGGCAGAGATGACATTTAGGGAAGAGAATGACACGCACACAAGACATTTACATGAAAACAAAGCACTGTTTTCTGAATGTGATGTGTGGTGTGTATGTGTGCATGCATGCATGTGTGCGTGTGTGCGTGCGTGTCCATGCATGCATGTGTGCGTGCGTGTGCATACAGTAGCCTATGTCTCTGTGAGTCTCTGTGTACAAGCACATGTTGTGTGTTCTGTGACATTGGCGCGCACACGTGTGTGTGTGGGTGTGTGGGTGTGTTTGTGTGTGTGTGCGGGTGTGTGTGTGTGTGTGTGCGTGTGTGTGTGAGCGTGCGTGTGCGTGTGCGTGTGTGTGTGTGTGCGTGTGCGGGTCTGTGTGTGTGTACTGTATGACTGTCTGCACATGTGTTTCTTCAAACAAGAAGTGGAAAATGTTACCTGTCTCTAATTACCATGTTGTGTATAGCGTTGACTCAGTGTGGCGGCGTGTGGCTAAAAGGCTAAGGCTTTTCTGTTTTGTAGAGAGTGCGGCAAACACAGAGGACAGGATGGAGATTACCCACACAGGGAGGGCCGCATTGTCTCACAGAAGAAAGGAGTCACACAAAGACAGTCTTAAGAGTAGAAATTTCAAAAGCTTCTCAACTTTCAAGATCTGTTTAGTGCTTTGAATGACTTTTGTCTGGTGAATGGAAGGCGGATGATGATGATGATGATGATGATGATGATGATGATGATGATGATGTCTTGGTGGTGATGATGATGATGATGATGATGATGATGATGATGATGATGATGATGTGTTGGTGGTGATGGATCTTATTGTCATTATCAAAACTATAACAATAACAACATCTGTTGTTTTTTTCTATTTTGTTGGCGGAAATTAGTGGTACTAGCCTAGCTTCTCATTGTTAAAAAGGAATGCTTTCCAGCAGGCTAAATTTGCTCTCACAATATCCTTAGATGACCTGTAGATCAACTCTGTATTTGCTCTGATCACTCTGAATGACTTTAGCTTTGGACTTTCACTATTCACAGCCCAGACTGCCCTCACATGCATGATCAAAGTGGACACAGACAGACAGTGAATGTAACTCAACACGTGCCTCAAATGTCACGTTAGACACATTAGAACTACGAAAGTGCAAAACAGTCTGACCCACCATTGCTAACCACCAGAGAGAGTAGAGAGAGAGAGAGGTTCCATT
>NC_085868.1:48019691-48047191 GCF_034702125.1 Engraulis encrasicolus | reverse complement strand
TCATTGTAGGAGCATTATGACACGGCCCTTTAGGCAGACCAGAGCCTGGTCGCGTTAGGTGCCCATAGAAACCTATTATGTTGGCATATCTCTATATACTTAAAGAATCTCTGTACTGTACGACCTTTACACTTTGATTTTACTTTCATTACCTGAGCTTACAGTATATATCTGCCATACCTATTGCTGATGATATCGCTACAGAGATGATTTCTCAGAAGTATTGAAAAAATAAGGTTGAAAAATAGGAGAGTTTTTGGAGGCTTCCCAACAGAACATGTCCATCTCTCTCCCTCCATTTCTGACAAGGTGACACAGCTCCTGGGAAGTTGATAGGAGGAGAGGGGGTGTGTAACTTAAAAAGAGAGAGAGGGGGGAGGACGGGGACTCAGGGGTGAGAGTTCTTAGGGGTGTAAATCTTGGATTGAGCCTCACGTTTTGCAGGCACCTGAAATATGGTGGCAGAATGGTTAGGGGAGGGGGTGGAATTGCATAAGTTATAAATGCATAACCCCGTACCAGACACCGTCCTGTCACTGGGGAGTTGTAATAGTCACTGAAAAACGTAATTATCATAGTACTACCAGAGAGAGTAGAGAGAGAGAGGTTCCATTGGCCCATTGTTTCCTGGTTCTATTATGGCCCCCCTTAGGCAGACCTAGGCAGACCTAAGGACTGTTCTATTCATTGTAGGAGCATTATGACACGCCCCTTTAGGCAGACCGGAACCTGGTCGCGTTAGGTGCCCATAGAAACCTATTATGTTGGCATATCTCTATAGAATATCTCTGGTACTACTGCACAGGGCCTTTAGTAATACATTACGACTTGGTCATTGCCATTCTGCTAACAGATCATTCATAACAGGGGTAGTGTGTCCCAGCCTCAGGTGGTGTCGCCGACGGGCCTATTCATTATTTGCTGAAAATACTCCACTACATCATAACAACATTGCTATGACATTGCCGAGAGCCTTACTAACGGATTAAGACATAGCCCTTAAAATTTTGGTGACAGTAAGGTTATAACATGCTCTGCGCAAAGGGATTAAGGGGTTGATGTAGCAAAATAACTGAATGTTGTTTGCTGTTGGTGTGTTTGTGTTTTCCCCTTACATTTATGTGATGGTGCGTTGCAGTTGGGATGTTCTTATGACAATGTCCTACATCATATGTCTTGACTGTGGGTATGATGTAATGCGAAAGCTATTCTGTCATACAACTGTATGAAAAAAAGTCTTCCAAGCATGAATATAAAAAGTCTTCCAAGCATGCATATAAAGTCTTCCAAGGATGAATAAAAAAAGTCTTCCAAGGATGAATATAAAAAGTCTTCCAAGGATGAATATAAAAACACATTTTAGTTTGTTGAGGCTTCATATCCAGGAGCAGCATATGATCACACGATCAGAACGTCAGAGGCCTTCATTTGACATGATAGTAATAGGTAATAGTATAGCCTTTGCTTCTGGTTCTGTTACTGTTATTTGTACAAAAATAGACAGGAAAAATATTATAGCATGCAGCCAAGAACATCACACAGTAAACATTCAATGTTGTGTCAACACTTACAGAGTGAATTTAACATCTCCTAGAATGCATTTGGTCCTACAGTGCATACAGGCCCTGAAGTGTTCAAATTATTGAATTAACGCTGTATTTTTTTTTTACTGTGCAGGCTGCATAAACCTTTCTGTAGTAGTTACCTTTTTAGTCCACAGGAGGCAGCCATGATCCGGAAGCCCTCCTCACTCATCCCAAAGCCTTCTGGGACTTTGAGTCCTTTAGAACAGGGATTCCCAAACTTTACCATGACAAGGCCTACCATATGCTGGTAGATTCCAGCCAAGGCCCCCCCCTTACATGGGTCGTGTCACACTATTCTTTCTGTGCACTCCTTTCACAACCATAGCCTATAAGTAAGTATGTAAGTATGTAAGTAAGCAAGTATTCCCTTTATTATTCCACCGTGGAAATTCATGTGCAGCAGTAACATACATAGGCTACAGCTTGTGCAAAAGTAGATGACATACATACAGGCCAAGAAGTAAAAAAAAAAAAAAAAGATATATTTCTGTCCAAATAGCCTAAATATATTAGTGAAAGTGCTTAAAGGGACACTGTGTGAGATTTTTAGTTGTTTATTTTCTGAATTCATGCTGCCCATTCACTAATGTTACCTCTTTCATGAATACTTAGCCTACCACCAGCATCAAATTCTAAGTATTAATTATGACCGGAAAAATTCTATAGCTATTTTTAGCTGCCAAAATGACTGTACTTGGACCATACTAGAAAATATTTGTTTATTACTCAGTAAACTTTCATGTAAAGCTCAAATTCGGCAATAGGCAGCCCAGTCTCAATGAGCAGCATAGTTGCAGTACCTTTTTTGACAATTTCCTGCACAGTGTCCCTTTAAAAACACAAGTAGGCCTACAGTGTTGGCAGAATCATAAAAGGAGGAAAAGACTAAAATAGTAATAAATTAAGTTGAGAAAGAGGGAGTCACAGCAGCTTAACATTGTCATCATCATAATCATCATTATAATCATCATCATCATCATCATCATCATTATCATCATCAACATCATCAACATCATCATTATCATCATCGTCATCATCATCATCATCATCATCATGACCATGCAGTGACTCATGGTGCATTGCAGTCCAAAATCATCCTAGTAGGACATCGCACTTATCCTACCTGGACATTTCAGCTGCTGTTCCTGACAGTTGAAGTGGAAGTTCTACATCCATGGCAACTGCCGCGAGGTGTTTTGATACGAGCAAAAAAAACACGAAGATTATGCTGAGTAAAATGGTGAGTAAAATGGCTGTGTTTGGAACAGCTGCATAAAAGAGAAATGGAGTTTCACTATTTATTGACATTTTAAATAACGGTTCCATGGGGGCCGCCATTATTATCCGACTTCGATTTGTTGAGGTGGGAGTAGTGCGAGTCACCCCGACCTCGCTAGTTGGAGCTCCCACTTCGACTGGCGTTCCAGAGCTTTTATCGTAGTAGGAGGTTGGATAAGTGCGATCTCCTACTTGGATGATTTGGGACTGGAATGCACCATAAGTATCAAATGATATCAGCAATAATATAGTAGTACTGTTCAGAGGTGCAGTAGATTATACAGTACATTCTAAGAGGGAATATTGTTGAACTTATTTTGGCGTACTCAGTTATTCAATTTATTCAATTATTTATTTTGTCTTTCCTCCCAATCTGCCTTGGATCCCCTTGCACCCCCTCGTGGCCCCCCAGGAGTTACCGCCCCCCACTTTGAAAACCAGAGGTGACCAAAACAAATTATGGATTTATATTTCAGTATTTCAGCTTCCATTTTAATCTACATAAGATACATAAGCACCATAGGCCTAACACAATGGTCAGCTATTACAACTTCCGCCCCATATTCTTCTGCAAATGATGGCATTCATCATTTATAAAGAAGTAATCTTTAATTCCTTTACAGATTTTTTGACAACATGGCAACATACATACCTGGATGATAGACCTTTTTACAGCACATGTCAGATGGTACAAACACAGCTTGTGTACATAAATGAATAAAGAATGATTAATGCATGTACAATGAATATGCATCTCAGATGAAACTGTAAAAAACCCTTTAAATCCATGCAACAGTGCCATTTGCTGGGGTTGCACCACCCTGGTTTCTGCTACTAAAACATACCAATGGCCCACCTTTTCTGTGCTCATTTTTGTGTGTTGACATATTGCATTTTCCCCCTTGAAATATGCCCACTAAGCCTGATCAGTTTTTTCACACATCAGTAAACATAAATTGGTAATTGATTAATAGGCCTATTGTGAGCATAATAGTAATATCTTATTCATTACATTGGATTTTATTTTATCTGTACGCCTAGGGGCCTATACAATAAATCTTTTAATCAGTGCTCAGTTACTCATCTTTTCACAATACACACAGAGACTAGCAGAAACTGACGGATACAATGCTATAATAGATCATTATAAATCAGCTGTCTTTTAATTTGCCAATTGCCCCTGTAGTCAAAAAATAAGGAAGTTAATTTAATCTCAACTGCACCAATGATCACCAGCAGAGGACAGTGTTGTTTCAAAAATAAAACATGAACATAGACAGAGGCTGTTCATCCTGATTATTTGTTTGCTTGTGAAAAACTACTGATTATTTTAGCATCACTGTTGTTTTATACCTCCAATAACAACAATATTTTTATTTGATGTGTTTATCGCCCCATCCGTTAACCTGATACAAATTTGTAGATGGCCAAAGAAGTGTGAGCGTACTATGTACAGTTCTGTAATTGCATTGTTAGATGTGAGCCACTAGAGGTCACTGCGGATCTGTTGTATTTCCACAAAGACTATCCATTTTCAGGAAACTCTCGTATGATGCTTTTTGCTCTCTACCTTCATTTTTGTTCAGGTGGTGTCTTTAGCACAAAGAAAAATGTATTAATCATATAAAATGTGATAATGACACATTGGTATATGAATCTTCCTTAAGAATCATAAGTCTTCATAATGTACTGCTTTAACACCAAAGACTCTTCTCCTGATGTAGAACGGTTGTGTCACTATACAAATATGCCTAATGAAATAATAATTTCAATGTCACATCAGTGAAGCAGTTAGCATAAAGTCTAACCCCTGTCCCCAATGAATTATCCATTCTACTATCCAGAAAAAAAATCCTATCAAGTGGCCAGCAGCAGCTGCATCAGTTGGGTTTCAGAAAAAAAAATCATGTAACTTTTTCCAGGCAATCGTGTTCAGTGAGTTGGTCTGACCCCTGAGCACCCATTGTGAGGAAAAACACAGTCATTATGGGAGCTAATGCGAGGGGACTAGAGAGTACAGGAGTCGGAGCAAGCCCTCTCACTGCCCTCTCCTCTCCCCACTGGCCCCCACTGGGGAATAGCTGTGCCACCGTGACATGACGCTTGGTCACGCTCCTCTTTGTCTATAAAAAAAAAGCCCAAATGAGTTTAATGGTGCATGTCATGCCTGATTGTGCTGCTTCTGCGTTTGTCTCTTTAACCTTTCACCCTCTCGTTTTATGCCAGAAATGTACCACAATCTCTCATTTTTCTCTTCTTTTTTTCTTTCTGTGGGTGAGCAGGAAGTATCAGTGGCATGGCGAGCTAGAGTAGCCATCAGGTTATTGGCCTAGAACAATAAATGAACGTTTGATCAAAATGTCTTATGCTTTTCCAAATTCTGTACAATACAATATATGGGATTTTATGTGCTTATGTTCTTATGTACAAAAAAAACAGAAATAAAAGACAGAAATGAAGTACACAGATAAAAGCACATGATTGTGGCAAAGACAAGGAAAAAGGAATAAAATAGCAGGAGAGAATAAAAGCAGAAAATGATCATTGATAAAATTGTTTAAAGCAAGAAATCAAAACAGGGCCACTAAAAGACAACATCACTGAACAGCTTCGTTTTGAGTTAAGTCTGGTTTTTAAACAGTTTGTCTTTGGGGCATTTTTTATGTTGTCTGGAAGCTGGCTCCAGAGCTTCACGGCACAGTAATAGCTAAAATATATATGGGCAGTCATGGGTGAGCGGTTAGGGCGTCAGACTTGCATCCCAGAGGTTGCCGGTTCGACTCCCGACCCGCCAGGTTGGCGGGGGGAGTAATCAACCAGTGCTCTGCCCCATCTTCCTCCATGACTGAGGTACCCTGAGCATGGTACCGTCCCACCGCACTGCTCCCCATGGAGCGCCCCCTTGCACGGGTGAGGCATAAATGCAATTTCGTTGTGTGCAGTGTGCAGTGTTCACTTGTGTGCTGTGGAGTGCTGTGTCACAATGACAATGGGAGTTGGAGTTTCCCAATTAAATAAAATAAAAAAAAAGCTGCCTCACCAGACTTTGTTTATTGGAAGGACCAGCAGGTTTTTTGCACTGACCTCAGAGGTTGGTGTATATACCACTGAAACATGCCACTATGTTGAGTTCACTGTCGATAAGAACACCATGATTTTTGACAGTATCCTTTGCTTTGCTGACATCCATTTGTCGATTTGGTTAATGCAGGCATAGACAGATCTAAGGGGGACATAGTCATTAGGTGGTATGGATAGGTAAAGTTGGGTATCGTCGGCATAGCTATGGTAATTCATTGTGTTTTTCTTCATTATTCGTGAAAGTGGTAGCATGTAAAGGTTGAATAGTAATGGCCCTAAAATGGAGTCCTGGGATACCCCGCAGCTCAAAGACATCAGACATGAAGTACGCCTATGGCTGTTTATAGGTATGCCTGAAACCAATTGATAACAGTACTGATACAGTCAACCCAGTGTTCAAGTCAATGAAGTAATATGTCATGGTCAACAGTGTCAAAAGCTGCACTTGTCTAAGACTGATGTTTTGCCAGCGTCAGAAGAACTAATAGGTATGTTGGACATAACTTCAATTAGAGCTGTTTCTGTGCTGTGATTGGCCCAGAAACCAGACTTATCCAGGCAGGCATTTAATGTTGGAAAGGCAATTATTTGGTTAAAACACCCATAGGCATCTTTCGTTGTGCACTCTGTGACATTTTTGTTGTATCAAGGGGGAAACATGATATGTAAAAAAGGTTTTCAGCTTTAGTTCAAGTTAAAAATGAAATAAAATAATGGAAACCCTTAGAGTGACCACTCAATTAGGCCTAGGCCACAGATCAACAGATGCCATTTTTGATCTTCACTTTACATTTTAATACAACAAAAGAAACAAGAACATGGAAAAATATGCCTAATTTAAAGTAAAATAATAGCTGGGTAATTGTCTATGACAATCTGTGCCCTTTGGCCTTGTAATTTGTCTGGTCAATTTGGCGCGAAAGTTTGTTTCATTAGAGCGCAGTCTCAACAGGTTGTCCAAACGAGAAGAGAAGCTGTGTATTTTACATGCTCGGAAAAAATGCTTCACATAGTTTGGGCATTTTCGAGTTTTCCTGCGGGCTACAGTGCTGTTGCGCCGTAATTTAATTGCTATCGCCACATAGGCCTTACCAAGGCTACAGTGTCTCATTTCTGTGTCTGTCCATGGCACGGGCGCGCGCTTTTCTGTTTGATTTGGCGATTGAATTTCAGACGACGTGCTAAATTTACGAGGTCTCTCTTGCCAGCACGGTGAACACAACGTCTAGCTGGTTTATTTTCCCTCTTCTATTTGGATCGCCGGCCGGATACACACGTGGCAGGCAAGCTGAAAGACTCAAAAGAAAATCCATCGCGTGTTGATATCTGACGGAGTAGCCAGCCATCAGCATACCTGCCGACACCAGAGAAATTAGGTTTGTATACTAGCATCACCGTATCAAACGAATGCATGTAGGCCTAATGTCATGAAACGTAAGTAGGCCTAGAGCTCTAGTCCTATTGTAGGCCTATCTGCAGTAGCTGAGAATGCATTTGACTGACCATTGTGCTCATGCTGTCATCAAGTGAGACTTAGCCTACTCCACTATTTCAGTTGTAGCCTTAGCCTATTCAAATGTTGTGTGTAGCCTATCTATCTTTACAGAAATATAACAGAAACAGGCATTTCAAGTGTTGGACATCTGAGCTGACATCTGCATAACCACCACTGTGTCAGTGTCAAGTGAAATGGTCCCATCCCATGACTCAGCATGCTGCAAACTTCATCGCCCGTTGCCATGACAGTAGGCTTATTGGATGTGAGGTGAACTCTTTCTTGTACTATCTTCAACTGCTCTTTTGTAAAATAGCCAGGTGTATGCTAAACCTAGTGGTTAAAGTCTTTCCCAAAAATCATTTATGGTGCAAGATATGGGGATATGATTCATGGGTTGGTGGGATAAACCACAAGAGACCGAAATAATCCCTAATAATTGGCTGAAATGGGCTAGACCTAGTTCTAGGTAAAATTGTTCTATTCAAGCGTATTATTCTTGTTCTTATTCTTATTGCAGACAATTGATTTAGGTAGGCCTATGTAAAATACGTGTAAGAAACGGTGAGGTCTCTGTACACCCTCCTCATCCATAGATGCAGTGCCCTTTATAAAGGCACCTGCTGTATAGCCTACCTAACTGTAGGCCTATATTTACAAAAGTAGCCTATAATGGCATCAATTGCATTGGCATACCACAGTGGTATCTTGCATACCCGCTGTATCTTTTTTTTGGTCTGTTATTTTCATGTCATGTAGCTATGGCAGTTTGACAGAAGATATGACAGAATAAGATCACGCTAGATGTCCCAATTGGAACAGATAAAGCGTTCGTTCCTGCCCAAACGCGCTGTTCACTTAAACGCGCCGTCTGCTGCACATTTTTTGGGTCACCGGAACTGTTTGTACAAGGCAGAGCGTGTACTGTAATCTTTTGCTTGCATTTTCTCAGGCGGGTATACACAGTAAAAACTGCAGTGTTAATGCAACACTAACAGAGTCAATTTAACACCTCCTAGAGTTTATTTGGTCCCCGAATACTCTCTAAGTGTTGAATTAACACTGCATTTTTTACTGTGTAGGCTCTGCCGTGGCACGGCGAAAGAAGAACAGTGTTAAAACGTATGCTTACAGAAAAACACAATGCAGCACCAATAAGGACAGAAAACATAAATAGAAAAAGAGGTCACAATGCATTCAATAGGGGCTTTTGTTAACGCAAAGCAGTAACTACTAATAGGAAATGAAACTCGTTGTCTTTAAACGATCTGTCCTTCATGCTTGTATCTCTCGTCGTGGTCGGGACTAGGGAAAAAAAAGACCCTTCCCCTCCATCGCTTTGTTGTGAATGCTCAGGGCAGTAAATTCTCGGTGGCCTTTGAAAAAGGTTGATAACCTATTCAACAAACAACCATTAAAGAATTTGATAGGCTAATGGAGGCTGGTCTGCTGTAGAGCCCTTTTGTAATTGGACATCATAAATCTGAAGGAGCAGTGGCAGGGACACAAAAGCGCTGTGGTCCCCCCCTCCGGTCTCTTTGAGCACACCGAGGCGGGCCATATACTATCGCCATAGCCCATGAATGCGGCTCATCTGAAGGGTGGTGGGGCGGGTGATATGTCTGTTATACAATCGGGAGACGCATGGCCTTCGAGACCCCACACATTGATCAGTACTTTTGCTCTGTGTGTGTGTGTATGTGTGTGTTTGTGTGTGTGTGTGTGTGTGTGTGCCGCTTTCTGTATACACATACACTGGGTTAGGGGGACAGTGAGGGGGGTGGGAGAAGATCGAAAGATGGGAGATATTAGCAGTGCCACTTGCAACTTTGGTCGGGCCCAGGACAAAGTCATCTGAAAAGCCCCACCACTCATACATACAAGGCAATGGGGACCCAATTCTTGGCTTCCCTTCTCTCTGAGTTTGGGACAACTGGCCTCTTTGCCCAAAACCCACGGTCAACCTCCCTGATGCTGAGACTGGATGAGGAGCCGGGGGGTGGGAGAAGATTAGAGATGGGATTTATGGCTCTTTAGCGGGATCCGGATCTTAGTGGCTCGTTCCTTTCAAAGAGCAGTTAAAAAAACTGGCTCTTTTGGCTCTTTTTAAAATTATTTATTCAGTGTTTAGAATGTAATATTTTGACTCCACCTCAAGGAAATTTTGTCCAAACAACAACTGATTATTCTCCTGCTTCTAAATACCGTTTTTGCCACTCTTTAAGGCAAACAATTGTGTTTTTTTCCCAAATTGAATTACTCTGGTCGAGGTCACATGCTTAAAATGAATGAAAAATGAACGAAATAACAGTTGAGTGGCTCCCTTCAGCTGTGATCCGGTTCCCATCGTTCACTTCAGGGAGCCGTTCAAAAGAACCGGCTCGTTCGTGAACGACACACCTCTAGAGAAGATGGGGAGATGGGAGATACAGCACATAGTAGGTTGCAGGCCAGGACCACAGCATCCATGGCATCACCGCTTGGACCAGCTTATCAAGATCCCCCTCATGTGCTCAGTCACTAGTGCTCTATCCCTTCCTGCTGGCCATTAACCTTGCTGGCTCTTCTTGCTATCTCCATGCGGTGATTAGCACAAAGGGCCCTCGAGGGTGTATCGACGGATGGATGCGAGCAGGGGCAACCATCTTTAGGTGATGGAGGGGCGTTAAGGGGGTGAGTGATGGCAATGCTATAGTGTACTATAGTGTAGTGAGAGAGAGAGAGAGAGAGAGAGAGAGAGAGAGAGAGAGAGAGAGAGAGGATGTGCTGGGTTGGAGATGTATGGGGCCGATAGGGATATAAAAGGAGGGGAAAGGGGCGAGGGGCTGGTGGTAAAAGTCAAGTCAAGTCAAGTCAAGTTTATTGTCAATTTCTTTACATGCACTGGTCATACAAAGAATTTGAAATTGCGTTTCTTGCTCTCCCATGCAGACATAGACTAATCTAGGTAAGGACATAGACAGTATAGACATAGACAGTACTCATACATGGACATAGACAGTATGGACGTAGACATTGCTCATACAGACATTTAAAGTGCAAGACTGGACAACAGAAGACTTGTAGAGAACATACATTAAGAGGAGGTATTTTGTTGTGCTTTTTTTTTTCTAAAAGTCCTTTATAGCGTTCTGACATAGTAATAGTAGCATTTGAAGAAAATAAATAATTAAAAAAGGTTTTATTAAATACACCAGCAGCAGTATGTGTGTGTGTGTGTGTGTTTGTATGTGTTTTGTGTGCGTGTGTGTGTGTGTGTGTGTGTGTGTGTGTGTGTGTGTGTGTGTGTGTGTTTAGTGCAGGTAGAAAGTGCGGTGTGCGTCTGTGTGTGTGTACCTGTGTATGTGTGTGTGTGTGTGTGTGTGTATGTGTGTGAGTATGAGTTGTGTGTCAGTGTGTGTATGTTTGGGTTTTGTGTGTGTGTGTGTGTGTGTGTGTGTGTTTGTGTGTGTGTGTGTGTGTGTGTGTGTGTGTGTGTGTGGCTGTGTGTGTGTGTGTGTGTGTGTGTGTGTGTGTGTGTGTGTGCATGTTTTGAGTTAGTGCAGGTTGAAAGTTCAGTCACAGATGTAGTAGTGCAGGTGGAATGTTCAGTCGCAGATATGGTGGTGGGGATGAGGGGGGGGAGCGTTGTCAGTGGCCTGGCTGGCTAGAGGCTGACAGTGAAGGGAGAGTGGGTTGAGTGTTCAGTATCTTGATTGCTTGATGCATCGTGCTGCTTGCAAGCCTGGTGGTACGGGAACGGAGGCGCCTGTACCTCTTTCCAGAGGGCAGGAGGCTGAACAGTTTGTGTGCAGGGTGGCTTGTGTCTTTGATGATCATCAGTGCTTTTCGGGTGAGGCGTGCGGTGTAAATGTCCTGCAGGGAGGGGAGTGGTACTCCAATGATCTTCTTCGCTGTGTTCACAACACGCTGGAGTGTCTTCCTGTTTTTCTCCGTGAAAATGGAATGGCCTCTTTCATTTTGCTCACGCTAAAAAAACGTAGTGTTAATTCAACACTGAGAGAGTTCTATGGGACCAAATACAATACAGAAGATGTTAAATCAACTCTGAGTGTTAAATTCACTCTGCCTTTTTTACTGTGTAGTGTCTGGTGTTGGTGGTGAGTGGGTTCAATGGATCCAGGCCAGTGGTAGAAATGAGTTTATTTCGTTTACTTCTGTGTGTGTCTCAGACTTGTAGATCATTTTTGAATTGGCAGAGCCACGGGATCATTTGAGATGAGTCAAATGTATAGGTGGGAGCAGGATTCACTCACTTGTTGTTACAGGGTGTTGGCCCAAATGGTAGACTCAAATTTGCCACAAAAAAAGAGGCCGCACCTTGCAGAAAGTGGCTTTTATTATTGCGCACACACATTTCGGCACACTGAAAAGTGCACACACAAAAGCGCGTCTGTGCAGCAATAAAAGCCACTTTATGCAAGGTGGAATCATTTCAGATGAGACCATGAAGAGAATTTGTAAGGATTTATGTATTTCTCTGCATGGGAAATGTACACGTAGTTCGTGGTTGAGTTGTCAGTGTACAGTTGTTCAGTTTAGTGACAGTATTGGGTGAAAGAAGAATTGTAAGCACATAGTTGTACCAGAGATTATTTAAGTATATAGAGATATGCCAATGTAATAGGTTGCTATGGGCACCTAACATGACCAGGTTCCAGTCTGCCTAAAGGGGTGTGTCATAATGCTCCTAGCATTGAATAGAACAGTCCTTAGGTCTGCCTAGGTCTGCCTAAAGGGGGATTTCCCCTACCTCCCTCTTACAATAATAGAACCTGGAAACAATGGGCCAATGGAACCTCTCTCTCTCTACTCTCTCTGGTTGTACTGTTAGGGTCTTCTGGGGATTTAAGTGCAGGTTACCTTTGGCAGGGTGTGAGCTTTTTATGGTTGGTGGGATTGGTAGAATTGTCCCCCCTTCTGTTTTTGATATCTCCACGATTTTTCACGATAGGATAGTGGAGGAGAGACAGGAAGTGAGTTGAGAGAGAGATGGGGAAGGATCGGCAAATGACGCGGGCAGGAATCGAACCCGGGCCAGCGGTGTAGCAGTCCAGTGCCCTACTGTTAGAGCTACAGCTGGGCCCGCTCTTGTATTTTTAAACAAATCTCACTAGGGCTGCACGATTATGAAAAAAATCATAATCACGATTATTTTGGTCAAAATCATAATCACGATTATTAATCACGATCATTGATTTTTGCAGATTTTTTTGAAAATTATAACAAGATGAAATATAACCAAGAAAGAATTACATACGGGATGAGCAAAATAAAATGAATTGTAATAATTATGAAAAGGCAATAGCATGAAACTTAAGTGGACAGATTTCAGGCCAGAAACACCAGCCTGTCAGTATGTTCTGGGTTCAAGGACGCTCTCAAAAGTAGGTCACTATTGCCACGATTAAATCACGATTAAAATCATGAGTTCGATTTCACCATGTTATCACGATTTTGATTATTTTTCGATTAATTGTGCAGCCCTAAATCTCACCCTGTATAGGTATCTTAAGTAAATATATACAGTACAGGTATAATTTGGAAACGTTAGAATTATTTACTATTTTTACTGTACATTAATAACAAGCGGGCCTTAATGCTTAGTTATAGCACTGCATGTAGAAGTGAAGTATTTACTGGGAAGATATGGACAAGTGTTGGTGACACTTTACAATAAGGTTACGTGAGTAAGGACGGAATAATGTCTGAAGTAATGACTGATTAATAGTGAATAAACATGTGATTCATGCATGCAGAAATGTCTAGTCCATTAGTAGTCGACACATAATGATGAATGACTCACTATGAAGTAAATGTGGTACATCAGGGGTTAGTTAAGGGTGTGATATCCAAATGTTAATAAATCATGTGTTAACATTGCGGAAAAAGATCATACCATATCTTTCCGATCATATATGAATCAGACCTTAGTTAACGGTGCAGTAATAATGGAAACATATGGTCAGTAATTCCGATTGCACCGTTAACTAAGGTCTGATTCATATATGATCGGAAAGATATGGTATGATCTTTTTCCGCAATGTTAACACATGATTTATGACATATCACATTTACTTCATAGTGAATCATTATTATTCCAATCATGAGTCATTCATCATTATGTATTGATTACTAATGGAGTAGACATTACTGCATACATGAATCACATGTTTATTCACTATTAATCAGTCATTACTTCAGACATTATTCCATCATTACTCATGTAACCTTATTGTAAAGTGTTACCCAAGTGTTGTTGTACCTGTCTTATAAAATAGCAACAATAAAGCGATTCTTCTCTTCTTTTCTTTTCTTTTCTTTTCTTTTCTTTTCTTTTCTTTTCTTTTCTTTTCTTTTCTTTTCTTTTCTTTTCTTTTCTCTTCCAGCCATCTGATAATAGGACTACACGGCCATGGTGGTACTGTATGTAAGCAAAAACACATTTCGTCACATGGTCACAAATGGACACATGTTGTTTAATATGAGCCCATTCTGTTGCTTGGACAGCCCGACCGACTGTGGCTGCTGTACTCCCGTGACTGTTAATGTGGCTTTTGCTGTGACAGGCTTGTCAGCATTTTGCTCCACTAATGTGTTTACGAGCTGCAAATAACACTGGACTTACACCGCTCCACACCAATGGCAAGTTGAATAGAAAACTGTGATTTCTTTTTTTTTTCTTTCGCTATATATTCCACAGAGATCAATAAGTGCCTGTGTAATCACACACATGGACTGTGTTTTGAAGGTTTAGAATTGTAAGCACTAATGTTTGTGCAGTGGCCGTGTGCGTTTGTCTCCCAGTATGGGCAACATAGGAATGCGCTCACACACACATGCACACGCACGCACACACGCACATGTGTGCACGGACGCGCGCGCGCACACACACACAGACACACACACATTCACACACACCCCACCCTGAAAAGCAGCCAGCAGTGCTCTTGTAGTAAGTGGTAAATGCTGGGTTATCGCCCCCACCTGATGGGGGGATCGATAGTATGTGTGTGCATGTTCGTGTGTGTGTGTGTTTGTTTGTTTCACTGAGACGCTGTGTGTGCGTGGTGTGTGTGTGTGTGTGTGTGTGTGTGTGTGTGTGTGTGTGTGCGTGCGTGTGTGTGTGTGTGTGCGTGCGTGTGTGTGCGTGCGTGTGTGTGTGTGTTTTTTGATTCACTGAGATGCTGTGTGTGTGCGCGTGCGCGCACGTGTGTTTGTTTCACTAAAACGCTGTGTGTGTGTGTGTGTGTGTGTGTGTGTGTGTGTGTGTGTGTGTGCGTGTGTGTGTGTGTGTGTGTGTGTGTGTGTTGTGTGTGTGTGTGTGTAGTTTAGTAATTGCAGCTGTTGAGCAGAGGAGTGCTGGCTCTCGTGCCTCCTGAGAGAGACTCATCAGTTCATCTGCTGTTACTACACTTCACTACACTGCACTACAATACACCAGACTACACCACACTACACTAGCCTGCAATGCACTCTTCACTGTCATCTGTGCTGCTGCTGCTGATGCTGATGCTGATGCTGATGCGAGAGAGAGAACACACAGAACTGAACACACTTGGAGATTTTGCATTTTAAAGATAGGATTTAAAAAAAGAAAAAACATTTTAGAGACGCTTTGAAGATTCTATTCCGTTTCATTCAATTTTGCTCTGTTGTGTTACCAATATGTCTCTGGGAGAGAGTGCAATTGTCAAAAAGAGGAAAAACGTGTACATCCGTCTCGAAAAGATTGGGTGCAGGACTAGAAAAAATACCATGAAAACATTCTGATGAAGGGCATGCTGCCCGAAACGTCACATTAAAATAAGAGCCACGGAAGCTTGGTGTCGCAGACCTTTCTTTTCTTTTCTGGGAGAGAGCGCCACATACAGGGATATATGTTTTCATTAAAGGGACACTGTGTGAGATTTTTAGTTGTTTATTTCCAGAATTCATGCTGCCCATTCACTAATGTTACCTTTTTCATGAATACTTACCACCAGCCGTAAATTCTAAGTATTCATTATGACTGGAAAAATTGCACTTTTCATACATGAAAAGGGGGATCTTCTCCATGGTCTGCCATTTAGAATTTCCAAAAATAGCCATTTTTAGCTGCAAAGATGACTGTGCTTGGACCAAATATTTGTTTATTACTTAGTACACTTTCATGTAAAGATCAAATTTGGCAATTGGCAGCCCAGTTTCAATGAGCAGCATAGTTGCAGTACCTTTTTTGACCATTTGATGCACAGTGTCCCTTTAAAGGCTAAAGATATTCCACTCCTTCCATGTTGCTTACTGCTATAGCAAATTTAACTGGGCTCTTCTGGGCTCCTCTCACTTTTCATTTCCTGAACCGTAAACAGGAACCACTTTATGTTAGTGTGCATGTCCTTTGCAGAGTGGCATCTTCAAAAATGTAGTTTTGGGTAGGGTGCGCACATCCAAAAACACTTGTTACAGGTGCCAGACAAAAAAATCAGATAGTTGAAAAAGGTAGGTCTGCACACTGCCGATAAGCTCCAAAAATAAACTTTATTATTTAAAATGCAACGTTTCGATCACACTGGATCTTCATCAGGCATATGCTGATGCCTGATGAAGATCCAATGTGATCGAAACGTTGCATTTTAAATAATAAAGTTTATTTTTGGAGCTTATCGGCAGTGTGCAGACCTACCTTTTTCCACTTCAAAAATGCCCTACATGTTTTACTGTATGTAAAACAGTACTGTACTGTATGAGAGGTGAGAGGTGCATACGTACTACTGCTAGACTGCTCACTGTCAAAGATCTGTAAGATCTGGTTGCACCTCAACATGTATAAAAACAGAAAAATCAGAGACATTCATAGATTGTATATACATTCTATGGAGAGATTAAACAGATGTTTTGCACTGTCAATTAAATGTTTAAATGGAATATTTCAGTCTGTACAATTGTCAATGAAATCATCATTTCAATTCTGATTCCTTAATCGCTGGTGATATTCTTAACAGATTTACCATTACCACAATTTCCCAAGTGCTTGCTGAAGATATTTGACACATAGGCTACCACCTGTAATGACAGACCGTATGTGTTTGTGTAATTCAGAATTCAGACAATAGGTGGCGCTTGGGGAGCTCACAGAAATCAGCAACACGTTTAGTAAAGGCAATGTGTTGCATTCATGACCCTAGACCAGCTTTCAATACACGCTCATCATCACACAGGCTTATGTCATGTTTATATAGAGAGAGTGTGTGTGTGTGTGTGTGTGTGTGTGTGTGTGTGTGTGTGTGTGTGTGTGTGTGTGTGTGTGTGTGTGTGTGTGAGTTTGTGTTTTGATTTGTGTCGTCTGTGGTATAGTTTGTCTCTTTGTACAAAATAATCAGCGAACTGTAATGTGTTGAGATAAATTTATGTGAAACATGTTGTAACTGAGAGTTGAGAGCAGCTATCATCACAGGGATAGGCTGCAGTATGCTGCCCTACAATCACAGAACTAGAGATGTACAGGATCCAAGATCCGGTTCCGGATCCGGCAGGATAATAGGGTTTTTCACAGGATCCGGATCCGGTTCCAGGATCCAGGATCCGGTAGCCGAGGCTTTTCAGTGAAAATAGTTTGAGCCAACGTGATAAAAAGGGCCCACATGTGTGAGTAGGCTATGTGTTTCAACCCTTTTGTAGGATCCGGTATCCGGTTCCGGATCCGGCAGGATCTTAAGCAGTGGATCCGGTATCCGGCAGGATCCTAAAAATCAGGATCCGGTGCATCTCTAAACAGAACGCAGTATCTTGAAAATGGTCGAAAATGGGTTTAGACCGGAAATTGGCTTTAAAATACCTTCTTTTTCTTGTGTTAACATTTTTTGGTCCAACTTGGTCCCGTTTCAGAAAAAGACGATAAAAAGTGATTATACTGCACTTTTTGGTTTTAGGAGGTTGTGTTGTACTAGCCAAGAATGCAGTATAATGCGCATTATACTGCACTTCTCCATTGACACCGTGGTTTTGGTGTAGACAGTAATACCACAACAGAACGCAGTATAATGTTTTTTCAGCTAATGTATAATGTTTTTTTGTTTTTTTCTTGTGTGCATAAATTTCCACCATAAAAAAAGTATTATATGGAAGTGTCATCACCACTTTACCTCCAACACAGTCGCGTGGCCAGAAAGGAAACTTTAAAGCCTTTTTTCTCAGTTTGCCATTTTGAATTATACTGCGTTCTGAAATTGTTGGGCAGTATGAATTTCTTGATTATGGGTGACTGGGCACTATATGTTGTATTAGGATGTGTTGTTTTTAATGTCACATTTGTGGATTGTGGATAGGTGAAATGCAAGACAATTTTCTCTGCAAACAGACATTAAAGTATTATTTTGTCTGAACTTAAATCGAGATGAGCTGTGGGGTCTATGGTAAAGCCTGGACAGACTTGTGTGTATGATACAGTATGCTTCAGTACAGTATGCTCTATGTAAACCGATATCCTTGTACATAGTAGACGGCAGAACAATATTGTTGTCTTTCAGTCTAACACATACATGCATGCATTCTGAGACTGCCACACACACACACATACATGCACATGCACATGCACATGCACATGCACATGCACATGCACATGCGCGCGCACACACACACATGCATACACAAATGCATACATACACAAACACACAGACACAGACACACAATTATGCATACACACACACACACACACACACACACACACACACACACACACCCTGCTGTCTCTGCCTGTCTCTTCCTGTCTTTCCTCCTCTCCTCTGTGCCTGTCTGTCTCTCAGCCCGGCAATTAAAAGCGGGAGAAAGGAAGAGAGAAAAAACACACACAGTGGCACTGCCTTGGAAGTATTACTTATCATATTAATTAAAAATCTGGTGACACAATGCCGAGAACAGCTGGGAGGGAAATTACTGAACGTTTGATTTGTTGTGTTGCTAATGTGACACTTATTATACAGGTCAGGGAAAAACAAAAGCCTTAGCCCAAATATGCTAATGCCCCTAGCTGCCAAGGCTGGCCAGGCACGCCGCCACCGCTTGCCGAGGCCAACAGCAACAACGTATCCCCATCATTACCATCAAACTACACGCACACGCACACGCACGCACGCGTGCACACACACCCCAACACACACACACACACCCACACACACACACACACACGCACACACACACATGCACGTGCACACACTGATACATGCGCACATACACACACACACACACGCGCACACACACGTACACACACACACACAGTGAAGTGAATACACACACACACACACACACACACACACACACACACACACACACACACACACACGCTCAGACATGAATGCATGCACACACTTACACTCACACACGGATGTGAATGCACACGCACATGCACTCTCACACAATGTTCCCTCTAAGCTGCGCGACTGCGCAATCGCGCACTGCTCTCACATTCTCCGCGCAGAGCAAATCCATGCAGCGCAGGTAAAACAAGGCGGCAAATTTGTGTGGAGACGCAGTTGATTGTTGGCCGAAATGTCCACTCATTGTAGCTTTATAACATTCAATCGAAATAAAACATATTCTTAAGATATGAAACATCTATCTTAAAGCAGTTTAAGCGATCACACTAGACGCGGATTTCTGCTTACAATCAGCATTGCGCCTCCAGCTGCTTTTTAAATAGCGATAAGACAGAGCGCGGATCCGCCGCGCTTCGAATGCTGTCAGCTGTTACAACGTTGTCTGGTCACTGATTTAAAGATTCTACCGTCACTCGCAGCCTAATCTACGGCGTTTGGTTGTGTTAAGTAGAATACACAACAAGCCTAAATTCATCTCTGGATAGAAGACAAGTTCTTGCTCCTAGCTCTCCTAGAGCTCGATCGTGAATCTGATATGAATGTTGATAACGGTGTCGAGCGTCTGGACCGATTTTAATGGATGTCTGTCATAGCTTTGCGAGTGGCAACATCTCTCGCGCTATTGGCATCATTGGAAGTGCGTGCTGCTTTCTGCCGAGTTGCTCCAACTCCAATTGGTTTAAAATTTTAAATTAGTCAAAATGGTGTTGATGAAAGCATTTGTCCACGCAGTGGAAATGTCTTGAAGACATATGAACTAATTAATGTGCCTAAACGAACTACTAGGCCTACTGATAAGAAGGTCCATAAAACCCAGTTAGCCAGAAGGTCAGTCAGACTGTCCGGTAAGAAAAACGTTTGCTCCCCAAGGTCTGAAATTTCCACGAGCTCTTAAAGTGACAGTGCATACTTTTACTTCATGTAGGCCTAATTTAAGCACAATATTTTAGTTTTTTGAATTTGTTACATAGGCCCAGCCTATTATAAAACATTTAAATCCAAGTTAAATTATTCATCCTTTTAAACATAAATTCAACATTCTGGGCTGGGCTGCTGTAAAGATACTTTCTTTCCAACATCTTACAAATGTAGCCCGCAGTATATTGATGGTGGTGGGTTGATGATTAGGCATAAGTAATGATCAAGATCTGAATTGGAAACATTACTTAACTGATATTGTAATATTCACTACGCAATTCAATGACAATATAATTAATCAACATATTATTAAGCATCAATGTTACCCCAAAAATGGAGGGGGGGGTGTCGACCCGCTCACTGAGGTCATTGGCTCTGCTCAGTGATATAGTGCATTTGCTCAGGCACCCAAAAAATTTGAGGGAACATTGCTCTCACACATATTCAGACATGAATGCATAAGCACACTTACACTCAAACAAACGTGAATACACACACACACACACACACACACACACACACACACACACACACACACACACACACACACACACACAGGGGTGCATACACACACACACACACACACACACACACACACGCACACACACACACAGGGGTGCATATACACACACACACATAGACTAGCACCGTGTGGGTTAGTACATACACATACACACAGTGGAATGCACAGATCAACAGCATGCATTAGTCATTTATAATTGAAAAAAAGATACAAATGTTTGTTTTTACTGATTTGATCAGTTCAATTGAAACATGCTGTTGATATGTTGTGCAGTTGGTAGAATGCACACTGCATGTAACATAGCACCAATGACACGTAGCCTCTTACTGCAGATGGGGTCACCGGCAGGCCTATTCACTATTTGTTGAAAACATTCAACTACATCATAACAACATTGCTATGACATTACAGAGAGCCTTAAGTAACAGATTAAGGAATAGTCATTACAATTTTGGTGACAGCAAGGTTATAACATAGGCTCTGCACAAGGGGTTAACAATTCTTTCCTTTGACGTTGCGAAAAATAAAAACACTGTTATCCTATATACAAACTTTCATTATCTGTTGTGTGTTCATGTCATTTAATGGATTGACGTACCAAGAAATCATGTGACGGTCTCAAAGTGGTAATCCTTTTGCTGCAAACATTGTAAGACCACAGCATTTTACCTGTGTTTTTTGTCACCTTTCAATGAATATAGCCTACTTGAGAAATATCCCCATCGTTACTGTTACAACACACACACACACACACACACACACACACACACACACACACACACACACACACACACACTGGAAGGCATGTGGAAAGGCATGCATTCATGGGAGCGCAGAGGAGTGGAGGGTGTGAAGGACGAGTGATGGAAGGGGGTTAGGCAGTGTTTCTCAAACTTTTTCAGACCGAGAACCACTTTGTCCCCCAAAAAGTGTTCAGGGACCACCTGTCAACTCAATTGACATTTGAGGGGTGTTAATTTGACACGGCTAATTTCAATGCAGATCACTTACTTTTATTTACATTACAAGCCTGTATTATCGTGGTAAAAATAAGACTTACCATGTGTTTGACTTGGATTTTGTAATTGTGGTACAAATACAGCCTACTTCTAGCTCATCTTGGAAAAGTAGAAATCCACTCGCGGACCACCTGATCTCTGTCGCGGACCACCAGTGGTCCTCGGACCACACTTTGAGAAACACTGGGGTAAGGGGACTTCTGTGTATTCTGAGGAGAGGGGACTAGGGGTCAGGGGCAAGGACCATCTGTATGTTTGCCTCATCATTGGAAACAAAGTTCTCTCTCTCTCTCTCTCTCTCTCTCTCTCTCTCTCTCTCTCTGTCACTCACAAGCACACTCACATACAGGTAAACTGACACAGACCCATGAACAGTGCATGTGCATGCATGCACATTCGTATGTGCTCGCACACACACATACACACACATACACACGCACACACATACACACACACACACATACGCACACACACAGACACACACAATTTTTTTCACACAAAGACAGGTGCATTGAATATTCGACAAAGTGCTGAGGTCGTGGTAGAGGTTGAATCCAATTTAAGTGTTTTTCAGTCCTTCTCCAGTCAAGAGAAAATGGAGGGGGTGGGGAGTGGATGGGCAGAGTGTGTGTGTGTGTGTGTGTGTGTGTGTGTGTGTGTGTGTGTGTGTGTGTGTGTGTGTGTGTGTGTGTGTGTGTGTGTGTGTGTGAAGGGGGGTTGCAGTCTTTCCGTCAGTTCTTATTTGCCTCCACTTTGCACAATATAACTAAATTGCCATCCTTGCCGTCCTTTAGGCAGAGTGTAACAATAACTCACAAGCTACCACTTTATTTGTGGTGCAGCCCCTAAACAGTGCTCAGAGCTCTTTGTATTTCATTGTGTCCCAGATAATCCCAATGTCGTATACATTCACTGCTGTTGGTTACAACAAGATTATGGCTGGCTGGAGACAATATTTTACTATTATTATTGTTGTTATTGCTGTTTTTGTTATTAATATTGATATTATTCCTTTTTGGTATTATTATTTTATATTATTATTATTATTATAGTCCCAGATAATCCCAATGTCGTATACATTCACTGTTGTTGGTTACAACAAGATTATGGCTGGCTGGAGACAATATTTTACTATTAGGCCTATTATTGTTGTTATTGCTGTTTTTGTTATTAATATTGATATAATTCCTTTTTGGTATCATTATTTTATATTATTATTGTAGTAGGAATACCAGAGATGGTCTATTGTTAACTTATTACTACTACTACCACTGCTACTGCTATTGCAACTCTTACTTTTATTGCTACTATTTGGCTATAGTGTTATTACTAGGTGGTTTTAGGTACAGTGGTAAGCTTAACTCTTTTTAATTCATATCCTTTCATGTGTTGTCCTATGATAAGTTTTTTTGCATTATGCACATTGAAGGGAATAAATGTAAGTTAATGTTTAGCCTGTTGAAAGATATATCCAGGCAGTATATATTTACTACATATATAATGTAACTAGTAACCACAAAACATTGCCAGTCCTTATTTTATTTTACAGTACTTTTAATGTTCATATTTTAGAATACCATTCACACACAGGCACTTGAGGGGCAAAAAACACACACACACACACACACACACACACACACACACACACACACACACACACACACACACACACATACACACACACACACACACACACACACACACACACACACACACACCCTCTGCATTTCCATCACCATTACCACTACCAACACTAACTACACAGACGTTAGCTGTCATCTGTCAGGCATCTCCAAGACTAATGGGTCAAGCTCTTTTACCCCGCGTGATGCAATGATGACTAATGACAATGAAATGGCATTAAAAGAAGTGGGTTGAAGAGAGGACGACAGGCGAGAGAGAGAAAGAGAAAGAGGAGAGAGGAGGAGTAGGAGAACGAAAGAGGTCCTATTGAGTGACAGAGGAGGAGAAGATTGAAAGGAGGATGAAAGGATGAGAGGAGGAGCAAGAGAATGAGATGAGAATGTGTAGAGGAGAGGAGGACGAGGGGAGCCCTGCCAAGTGCCAGAGAGGAGGAGGATGAGAGGAGGAGGAGACGATGGAGAGGAAGACATATGAGAGAGAGGTGAAGAAAGAGAGGGAGAGAAGAGGATGCAAAGAGGCCGAGGAGAGGATGAGAAGGGGTCAGGCAAGAGATAGAAGAGGAGGAGGAGGAGAGGAGGATGAGTACGGGGAGAGTAGACGAGAGGAGAGCAGAGGGGCCCGGGCCCCATTGAGTGACAGTGAATGATGCACGCTGTAATTACAGCTCTATCAAGGGGAGTTGTGCTGAGTGCATAGGAGGGCCCCTCCGGTAGCGGCGTATTCGCCCGGGGGCCAACCATTACGCTGACCCCTATCGCACGCAGAGGGCCCAGAAGGACAGTTTAATGAGTTCAGGCAGTGGCAGGGAAACTCTACTGCAATTACAGGGGGCCCTGGATGACACGGTTATTACAAAAGGCAAGGGACGGTCGCGCAGTGCACTCTCATGCCCGTGATCATATGCTACTACACACACCTTTTTTGGATTGTGGTATTTAGTCCCCCTCCCCCTTCTCTTGTCAAACGGGATGTGTGTGTGACACACAGTGGTACGAATGTAAGGCTGCATGAAAGACTTGACTATTATCGAAATGATTTTCTGAATGAGGAGTGTGCACCTCACAGTTTATTTATCGCTGCATAGTATTTAAATGTACATCTGTGAAAACACATGAATATAATAATAATAATAATATTATTATTATATATACATAAATCATTATATATATACTGTATATATATAATTATATTTTTTATACAAGAAATATGCTTACAACAGAATAACTATTGAAAAAGCAGTATGCCTAAAGCATGTCACAGATGTTTGTCTTTGAGTGTGTGTGTGTTTTTTTTCAGTCTCTGTGTACAAGTGTGTTGATCCTGGCTTGTATTTGTTGCTACACACAACTGTCACACAACCACTAGGTAATCATGCTCTGTCAGTGCTCAAGTTGTGCAATTTAATATGCATGAATGCCATAAGGGGGAAAAATGTAGAAAATGAAGAAAAGGACAGATGCAAACAAGAGAAGAAACGCAGACATCAGGGGGGTGGAGAAATTATACAGCCATTGGAAAAAGTTTGTGCACCCTTTGCTATTCTCTCCAGACATCCTAGATACATTGTGGAAGAGGGGCAGTTTTATAATGAGGAGGGAAACAAGATTCATCCCGATTGTTTTGTACATCTGATCTGCAACTACAAGAAAACATCTGGCTATAGTTATTGCAACTAAAGGAGGGTCAACACCTTTTGAATGCAAGGGTGTTCTTACATCTTATGGTAAATAAAAATATGATAACATGTCAATCTTTTGGGTGAAATTAGTTCAAGCAGACAGTGTTTGTTCCTTCTTGTGATTTCCGGGAAGAAGATCAGACCATGTTTTATGACCAATTTTGACGGTAAATGTAAGAAATTTCATAGGGGGTACAAACGTTTTCCTATGACTGTATATTTAGAAGTGGAGAGAGAGGAAGAACGATTGAGACGAGGAATAGGATGGAGGAAAGTGTGGAGAAAAACGCACACATGCGTTGCACACCTGCGAGGCTCCCTCATTCAAGGCCTCGAGGGTTCCTGGCTTTTGTGTGTCCCGGTTGTTTACGTTTGGCAGAAGCCACAACAGTGGCAGAGATGTTTGTGTCTCATCGATAATGACATATAATCACTTACTGTTGTGATTCTGCCTGCAACCTTGGGGGTGGAAAATAAGGCTGCGTTTTGTCACTGTCTGATGGCTTCATGCAACGAGAGCTCTTCCACTCGGTCGTACCTGTAGACCTGCTGGCCAGATGGTGCAAAGACAACAACCTCCTGCTGAATGTCAACAAGACCAAGGAGATTGTTGTCAACTTTCAGAGGGTCCAAAAACAACTGCCACCACTGACCATCGACGGTGATGCTGTGGAGAGAGTGAGCAGCACCAAGTTCCTTGGAGTGCACATCAGCGACGACCTCTCTTGGACCACCAACACTACATCACTGGCGAAGAAGGCCCATCAGCGTCTCTACTTCTTGCGCAAACTAAAGAAGGCAAGTGCTACACCCTCCATCATGACAACATTCTACAGAGGAACCATAGAGAGCGTCGTGTCCAGCTGCATCACAGTGTGGGGAGGAAGCTGCACGGAGAAAAACAGGAAGACACTCCAGCGTGTTGTGAACACAGCGAAGAAGATCATTGGAGTACCACTCCCCTCCCTGCAGGACATTTACACCGCACGCCTCACCCGAAAAGCACTGATGATCATCAAAGACACAAGCCACCCTGCACACAAACTGTTCAGCCTCCTGCCCTCTGGAAAGAGGTACAGGCGCGCCTCCGTTCCCGTACCACCAGGCTTGCAAGCAGCACGATGCATCAAGCAATCAAGATACTGAACACTCAACCCACTCTCCCTTCACTGTCAGCCTCTAGCCAGCCAGGCCACTGACAACGCTCCCCCCCCTCATCCCCACCACCATATCTGCGACTGAACATTCCACCTGCACTACTACATCTGTGACTGAACTTTCAACCTGCACTAACTCAAAACATACACATGCACACACACACACACACACACACACACACACACACACACACACACACACACACACACACACACACACACACACACACACACACAAGCACACTGCACTTTCTGCACTAAACCCAAACATACACACACTGACACACAACTCATACTCACACACATACACACACACACACACACACACACACACACATACACAGGTACACACACACAGACGCACACCGCACTTTCTACCTGCACTAAACACACACACACACACACACACACACACACACACGCACACACGCACACACGCACACAAAACACATACAAACACACACACACACATACTGCTGCTGGTGTATTTAATAAAAACCTTTTTTTAATTATTTATTTCTTCAAATGCTACTATACTATGTCAGAACGCTATAAAGGACTTTTAGAAAAAAGAACAACAAAATACCTCCTCTTAATGTATGTTCTCTACAAGTCTTCTGTTGTCCAGTCTTGCACTTTAAATGTCTGTATGAGCAATGTCTACGTCCATACTGTCTATGTCCATGTATGAGTACTGTCTATGTCTATACTGTCTATGTCCTTACCTAGATTAGTCTATGTCTGCATGGGAGAGCAAGAAACGCAATTTCAAATTCTTTGTATGACCAGTGCATGTAAAGAAATTGACAATAAACTTGACTTGACTTGACTTGACTTGACTTGTACATACGTTCGTTCATTCATTCATTCGTGTCCCTGCTCGATCCGTTTCGAAGCTGTTTTGAAATGCTGCATGCTGTGCTGTGACTGACTGCCTGCAGTTAGGCCCTTGTTGAATGAGGGGAAGTGTGTGTGTGTGTGTTTATGTGCGTACGAGCGTGCGTGCATGCGTTTGTCTTTCTGTCAGTGCATGTGTGCTGTTGTGTGTTTGTCAATGTTTTTTGTGTCTCTCTGCATTTTTCTGTTTGTATATTTCTCTGTGTTGCCGTTCTGTTATGTTTCTGTGTGTGTCCGCGTACAGTACAGGCCTGTGATTTCTTCCCTCTGTCTGCCCTCCTGTGTGTGTTCATGTGTGTGTGTGTGTGTGTGTGTGTGTGTGTGTCTGTGTGTGTGTGTGTGTGTGTGTGTGTGTGTGTGTGTGTGTGTGTGTGTGTGTGTGTGTGTGTGTGTGCGTGCGTGCGTGCGTGCGTGCGTCTGTCTGTCTGTCTGTCTGTCTGTGCATTATTGTGTGTGATAAGGAGGCACAGCTCTCTCTCTCTCTCTCTCTCTCTCTCTCTCTCTCTCTCTCTCTCTCTCTCTCTCTCCCTCTCTCTCTTATACTGTAGTTTTGCACTGTAGTGAATCAATCCACAATCCACATGTATATAGTATATTTTTGTATAAAATGTGTATTTATGAATGTGTGGTGTCTTGTTTTAATTGATCTATGTACTGTGCTGTCTCTCACGTGGGCCTTGAGCCTGTAATAAAGTTTATAAATAAATAAATAAATACCATTACAGGAGCCCTCCCCCTTAGCTGTGGTGACAGCCAGTGGCTCTGACGGCAGTGGCAGCAGCAGCAGCAGCAGCAGCAGGATGATAAATGACTTTGGGGACGCATCATACTCATTAAAACACTCAGTGTCACTCTTAACCTGCTGTTAAG